>NC_079147.1:150309084-150413675 GCF_945859685.1 Eupeodes corollae | reverse complement strand
AATAAACTCGTTTGTTGGCGCAATAAAAACGTTTATTGGCTCAATTAACTCCGTTTATTGGTTCAATAAACGAGTTTATTGGCTCAATAAACTTATTTATTGACACAATTAACTCCGTTTATTGGCTCAATAAACTTATTTACTGGCACAATTAACTCCGTTTATTGGCTCAATAAACTTATTTATTGGCACAATTAACTCCGTTTATTGGCTCAATAAACTTATTTATTGGCACAATTAACTCCTTTTATTGGTCCGATAAATGAGTTTATTGGCGCAATGAACTCGTTTATTGTCCCAATAAACGATTTAATTGGCGCAATTAACTCAGTTTATTGCCACAAATAGCATATTGCTAAAAATTTTAGTAAAATATTAAAATTTTAATTTATTTATTTATATAAATAAATTAAATTTCAATATATTTATAAAATTTCTATAAATATTTTATTGTGGCAATATGTACATGTTAATACTTACGTTTTATTTTTTCTATTTGCAACCTTTTCTGAAATTTGTAAGAGTTTTAAGTTCAAAAATTAAACATTTTAGTTAGATAAACAACATGAGATATTTTATTTTAAATAATGTTTTTATAAATAAAAAACATAAATCCCTATCATATGGTAGTGGAAAAGTAATAATATGGTTACTTTAATTCAAAAGAACTTAAAAGTATAGACTAATACTCTTTTATAATAAAGAAGATAAGGAAAAAGTGCATAATGCATACTGAAAAAATAGTTGAAAAGTGAAGTAATAGGAGTGAAAAGGATAAAGAAGTGAAGTTATAACTTTGATACTTAAGTCTATAAAACCTTTCCTAAAAATCTGAAGAATAATTTTTTTGATTTCTAACTTAATTTTTAGAAAGATGTCTGTGCGTGCGTGTACGTTCGCGACGTTTTCTCGTCGTCCATAGCTCAAGAACCAGAAGAGATATCGACTTTGCGAAATTCCGAGGGTAGTTTTTTTTTACCATAGTAGTTTTAAAAAAAGGTTTGAATGTTGGTTAACTGTTGTATACTGAAGCTTATGTGGCAGTAATTACTCGTTACCTGAACTATCCGCATCGTATGTAATGGCCCTAATGTCATATACAATTTGACACTTTATGAAATAAAAGACATCACTTCTCGACGCACATTCAAAGACACGAGGTGTTTCATTTTCCCGCTTTAGCTTCCAACTACATATTTATCAGTGGCGACGAGGTTTCAAAGATTAAGAAAAATCTTACGATGGCCCAAAACGCACAGCAGATAATACAAGCTCTAACTTTAGTCTTACAAAACCTACAAACATCTGCTAACACTCCGAATTTGCACTTCGAACAATTTAATGAAAACGAGGAACCATTCCCAAATTATATAAAGAGGTTAGAAAATTACCTCGATCTGAAAAATATCACCGATAATACAAAAAAGGCAAGTATTAATTAATTGTATCGGAGCAAAATACTACCAGCTATTCTCCAATTTAACAGCACAAGATGAACCCGGATCAAAAACATACGAGGAATTAATCAAGACTCTAAAGGATCATCTGAGCCCAAAGCCCAATGAGGTGACAGAGCAACACAAGTTCTGTTAAGACTGCAAAGCATGAAGGAGAACCAATCTCGATTTACCTGGCAGAGTTGAAGAAATTGAGTACTCATTGCAATTTTATATGCTCGGCTTGTAAGAAGTCAACATTGGATACACATTTGGGATCGCAATTTATTAGGGGGCTGAGGGATTCGGACATAAAGGAAAAATTAATGCAAGAGTCAGCTAACATTACACTGGAGAAGACTATTCACTATGCAGTTGCAATGGAGGCATCGAAGTCCGAAATCCGCGCAATGCAAAACTTACACCAAGTTCAGCTTAAGAGCAGCACCTCAAAAACCAAATTTGAACTCATCTCAAATCTTAATACAACTTCTAAATTTATATGTTACAGGTGCGGAAAGCCGAAACATGTGGCAAGCTAAAAATCTCCATTGTTCTCTTTGTCGAAGGAGAGGCCACATTGCTTCGGTCTGCATTCCCACAGAGCTGCCAATACTTTAGAGATTGATGTCAATGATGAAGCTGATGAAGAAGACATGCATGATGATATGTACGAAATAAATATGCTGGGTCTGGTGGAGAAGCAGGAAGAGGTGCATGCGGTGAGGCTACACAAAAAAACAGATGACACATTTGGTAGGGGTAAGTACTTTATTTCTTTAAAAATAAATGGAAAATCCATGGATATGGAGTTTGATACGAGAGCTGCGATTTCTGTAATGAACCAGCGTACATTTACAAATTACTGGCCTTATGCCCATATAACCCCTACCGATGTAATGCTTAAAACATACAGTAACGAAATCGTTCCAGCTAAAATTGAAGTACAATATAAAAATAAAGGTAGCTCATGCGATATATATTTAGTCGAAGGTAGCTTTGATTCATTAATGGGACGCGAGTGGATGCATGCCTTAAAATTATTAGAAGTTAACTCAGTTCAGATTCATACTGATGCAGATATTGGTCGCCTTAAGCAACAATTTTTTAAAAATTTGCGGAGGTATTCAAACCTTGTGTAGGCAGTATTCCAAACATTAAAGGCGTTATTAAACTTAGGGAAGGAGCTACTCCAGTTTATATGAAACCCTGGACTATTCCATACGCTATTCGATCGTTGGTTGTGAATGAGATAGAAAGATTAGAACGAATCGGAGTTTTTGAGAGGGTTGCACATTCTGAATGGGGAACCCCAATTGTACCCGTTATTAAGGCTGATAAGTCAGTTCGCTTGTGTGCCGACTACAAGGTGACACTAAATAATTGTGTTGTTAACGATGGACATCCGATTCCTAATATTGATGAGCTATACCAACAGCTTAAATACGGCGAATATTATTGCGTTTTCGAAATCTATCAGGCATACCTTCATCTGAACTTGTCTGATGAAAGTTCGATGTATCAGATTGTTAGCACTTTAGAAGGACTTTATAGGGTACGAAAGTTAATGTTTGGTGTTAAAACGGCACCAAATTTATGGCAGCGGTTTATGGATGATAACATAGTTAATGACCTTGAGGGCACTGCATGTTTTTTCGTGATCTTATTGTAATGGGTAGGACGTTAGATGAAGGGTTTCATAGGTGCATACTGTTATTTGAAATTTAACCTTCACATCAATCAATCAAAATGCGGGCTTTTTGAAAAGAGTGTTACATATCTCGGGCATAAAATTGATAAAGAAGGCCTACACAAAACGACAGAAAAGGTAGAGGCAATCATGAAAATTGAACCACGTACAAATTTAAATCAGCTACGGTCATTTCTCGGTATGGTCAATTATTATCATAAATTCATACCTGACTTGTCTACCAAATTACACCCTCTGTACCAGCTCCTAAGGAAAGAGACAAAATGTTTTTGGTCTTCAGAATGTCAACATGCTTTTGACATAATAAAGAAGAAAATGATGAGTGACAGTGTACTAGTTCCGTTTGACTAAAATTTACCTTTTATTTTGGCCACGGATGCCTCGCCATTCGGTTTATCAGCTATATTGTCACATACAACCAATAAAGGGGAAAGACCGATTGCATTTGCGTCAAGGAGTCTGACAAAAGCATAAGCCAACTGTAGCGAGCGACAACAAGCCTCTCATATTCATTTTCAACCCAAATAAGAGTTTACCACTACTGACAGCGCAGAGGCTACTTCATTATGCTCAATTTCTAAGCGGTTTCGATTACACAATTCAATATAAAAATACAAAGGAACACATTAACGTAGATTTCTTTTCTAGGAATCCCTTAGCGAAAATCGGAGATAAAAGCTTTGAAGTACATCAAATTTGGGACGAAACTTTACCCATTACAAATGAAGAAGTCGCCAGAGAAATTAAGTGTGACAAGGAACTTTCTTCACTTTGGCTCTTGTTACAAACGGGTGCCAGCTTGAAAGATACACCATACAATAATATGGAAAGCGAGCTGATGTTGAATGAAAGATGTATTTATCGTGGTATACGATTAATAATTCCACTCTCTCTACGATCTCGGGTCCTAACTGAGCTACTTTCAGCACACATAGGCATAACAAAAATTAAGTAATTGGCAAGAAGTTATTGCTTTTGGGCCAGAATCGATCGTGACAGCGAAGAGCTTGTAAAAGGTTGCAGGGACTGCGCAAAAGTATTAAAAGAACCAGCAAAGGCTGCAAACATCATTTGGAGATACCTTCGCACCCCTGGCAACGATTGCACATTGATTTTGCCGGACCATTCATGGAAAAATACTTCTTTGTAGTTGTTGATGCGAAGACTAAGTGGTTTGAGGTTATGCCAATGAATAGAATTACTAGTTTCAATACGATTCGAGCATCGAGAGAACTATTTTCAAGATTCGGCATTCCACAAACAATTGTCTCTGACAATGGGACCAATTTTACATCTAAAGAGTTCCAACAATTCTTAGATAGCAATAAAATTCGACACAAACTTACATCTCCTGCACACCCATCTACAAACGGACAAGCAGAGCGGTTCGTCCAAACACTAAAAAATGGTTTACGGTCAGCTGTCAATGATTCGGGGGACATGCATACCAAACTACACAGGCTTCTAATGCAGTATCGAAAGACACAGAGCTCAACGACCGGTAAAAGCCCAGCAGAGATTTAACCTTCGTACGAGATTGGACTCAATGCGGGAAGCCAACACTGATCATACACGAGACTTAGACGATTATAAAAGAAGCGTAGGCGTGGGGGATCGTGTTCAAGTGAGATTTTATCAAAATAAAGAATTTAAATGGAAATTCGGGAGAGTTGCAAAAAGAGATGGTTATTTACATTATATTGTTGATATTGATGGTGTTTTATACCGTAGACATATAGATCAAATAAGATGCACTAATGTTGAAGGTAATACTAGTTCTGAATTAATTTCAAAATTTCTTCCTACAGATACATAACACCCCACAGTCATAAATTAGGAAATCCCTGAAAAGTCAAATCTGTCCTCAGAGAATACAGTGCCATCTAATGCCAAAACAACAGAAATTCCTCAGAACATAAATGATACTTCTAACATGGAAGCTGTGTTATCACCACTCCCATCAGGATCAATAGAAGGGTCCAGCAAACTTGCAGGGCTACCAGACCAACCAAAGGACTCAGACCAAGTTGTTGAAGCAAGAAGATCAATCAGGATCCGACGTCCAGTTGTTCCATATCAACATAAACATAAACGATTTTGTGCAACGAAGAATAATAATGTTTTTAACATTTGGTAACATTTTGAGATAAATAAAATTGACAGTTCTTGTATACAAAATAAAAACCTAAAAAAAAACATTACTCAATGTTAGTAAAAATTCAGTTTCGACTCAAATATCTTTTCAAAAATTAAGATATTGGCTTTAAACTACTTTTATATTTTAAAAAATATTGTTGTCAACATTCAGTTACATTTTTAGAAAAATTGAATTGACAATTGCTTTTTTTAACTTAAAAACCTGAAAAAAAGTTGATAAAAAATAATTTTCGCCTCTAATATTTTTTCAAAACTTTGCGATTATGGTTTCAAACTAACTGTAGCTTATAAAAAAATATTGTTTTCAACATTCGGAAAACTTTTGAGAAAAATCAAATTGACAGTTTTTTACAAAAAAAATAAAAACCTAAACAAAAATTAACAAAAGTTGGTAAAAATTGTTTTTCGGAGTAAATATCTTTTCAAAACTTTTAGATATTGGCTTTAAGGTGTTTCAACTAAGGCACCTCCCCTTATCCAGACGGCACCGGAGGAATTCCCGAGATGGAATCAACGGTGGCGTCTACAATTCCAGTAAGATTGAACTACTTAGTAAACAGCATATAGGGCTTCTTCGACTTATTCGAAACCCAGGCCGGTAAAAGAATTCATAGTTGCGAAGCACCAAAAATCCTCGGATACAGACGGATTTACTGTTGACAACCAATGCAAACGAATTAGCGACAACGAACTTCGGATATGCACGTGGAATGTTAGGTCCCTTAACAGACCACGTGCGGCCGAAGAATTAGCGGAGGCCCTAGACCGCTATAAAGCAGACATCACCGCTATCCAGGTAAAACTATGAGATGGGCCGGACAAAAAGAGGATAAAAAACTGCGATATTTACTTTGGTGACTGCTACCTCGAAAACTAACAGCGCTTATTTTGATGCGGATTCGTCATTGGAGCCAGACTTAGGCAAGAAGTCTTGAGCTATAGGTGCATCAATGAGCGCCTCATGACCATATGCATCAATGATAAATTCGGCAACATTAGCCCGATATGCGCGCACCCCCACAGAAGAGAAAGACGACAACACGAGTTACAAGTAACTTCTCTTGAAGTTTTCTGCCGCCAACACAATGTATCGAAAACCAGTGGCAACATTGCCAAGATTCAATCATAGAAGCCGCCTCTGAAGTGCTGGGTTTCAAGCAGCAACCAACAAGGAAACCCTATTTTGATGAAGAATATCGGCAGACAAATGCAGCCAAACAACAGGCACGCAAAGCAGCGTTGCATAAAAAGACGAGAGCTGCTCATGAGCTCTATGAGCAGAAGCGGCGAGAGGAACACCGACTTCTCAGAAGGAAAAAGAGAGGGCATGAGAAGCGTACAGTCGAAGATATTGAGAGGTTTAAAAGCAGAAATGAAGTTTGAAAGTTTTATAAACAGGTGAAACGACATTCACAGGTACATAAACCTAGAACCGAAGGCTGCAAACACGAAAGTAGAAACATCATAGTGGAACCACAGTCAATGCTGAGGATATGGAAGCACCACTTATGTAAGGCAGGATGATCCATTCAACATAGACGATGAAACCCAACAATCCTGTCCTCCCGACTTAGTCGAAGTAAAGTTTGCCATAGGATAGGTTGGTTAGGAGCATGCACCAACTCATCTGTAAGATATGGTCAGAAAAAAGCATTCTCGATGAATGGAACCTCAGTATTGTGTGCCCGATCCTGACAAAAGGAGACCCTCTAAACTGCACCAACTATAGAGGAATCAGTCTACTAAACATCGCCTCTAAAATCTTCTCTGCCGTAATAAGTGAACGTCTAAAGCCCATCGTCAACAAACTGATAGGACCTTATCAGTGTGGTTTTAGACCAGGAAAGTCCACAGTTGATCAAATATTCGAATTACGGCAGATACTGGAAAAAACCCAAGAACGCCAAATCGACACCCTCCATCTTCTCATCAATTTCAAGGCCGCATATGAATCTATCTACAGGGACGCTGCTCCATAAAGGTTGGAAACAACTTAACATAACCTTTCGATGTCAAAAAAGGTTTTATACAAGGTGATGCGCTGTCATGTCATTTTTTTAACATCGTACTTGAAAGAATAGTGCAGAGCTCACACGTCAACACTAGAGGCACCATCTTTCAAAAGTCTCTCCAATTACTGGCATATGCTGATGACATTGACATAATCGGAAGAACTCAAAATGATGTCAATGGGGCTTTTGTGAGTATTAAGGCATAGACGGCAAAAATGGGTTTAACGGTTAATGAGGGTAAAGCAAAATACATGGTGTCGTCAAGAAAGGATATACAACACCGAAGTCTTGGTCAAAACGTCACCATGGACAGACGTAACTTTGAGGTAGTCAAGGACTTCGTCTACCTAGGCTCCACTGTAAACGCAAAAACTAACACCAGCGCTGAGATCAAACGATGATTATCTCTTGCTAACCGTTGTTTCTTTGGACTAAGAAAGTAATTGAGTGGCAAAGTCCTCTCTCGAGGGACCAAAGTGGTGGTATATAGACCTTATCATACCCGTCCTGTTATACGGTGCAGAAGCATCGACTACGACAAAAGCGGATGAAAGCACCTTGGGTCGCTTAGAGAGAAAAGTTCTTCGTGTGATCTACGGTCCTGTATGCATCGAAGAGGGGTGAAGAAAAAGATGGAACGACGAGCTGTTCGGGGTGTACAGCGACGTAGACTTAGCCAGAAGGGTAAAAGTCCAACGACTAAGATGGCTGGCCCGGAAAGCCTTCGAATCCACACCCACATAACAGCGCAGTAGAGGAAGACCGCGGATCAGGTGGCGCGCACAAGTGGAAGGTGACCTCACCCAACTTGGAACCCGTAACTGGAGACATCTAGCTAGTGACCGAGCTAGATGGAGAAGTTTGTTGGGTGAGGCCCTAGTTCACACAGGACTGTAGCGCCACCTTAAGTAAGTAAGTAAGTAACTAAGATGGGCTGGAATGGACGCTCCAGCCCGAAGGTCTTCGAATTCAATCCAGAGGGATGGCGCAGTAGAGGAAGACCGCGATTCAGGTAACGCACGCAATTGGGTAAAGACCTTAACCAACTTGGCGTGCGAAACTGGGGACGGATGTTGGTAGAGGCTCTTGTTACTTCAATTTTTTTATAAACAAAGAAGGGATATCCGTTTCTAACGTGATGACGTAGTTTGGCGGCAAATTAAAGATTGTTTTTATTAAGTGCGTAGGAAGTTTTTCAACTGAATTGTAGTTTTTACATCCCCCTTCCTGCTACCCATATATAAGTTTGCTTTCAGCTACTGCTTCAAAGAGTTTAAACTTACTACTATGAGCTATAAACTTGTTCATGAAGCATTGTTTCCATATCACATTTGTTGCAATTTGAAAAAAAAAACGTCTCACTTCTTTAACTTCCTTAAAAGAACTGTGATGTATTTCATTTAGAGTAACTTTCCAATGTATGTATACTAAGATCGTTATTAATCAAGTTCAAACATAAAAAACATAATAAGAGAACCAGTGGGACTTAAAACAAACAAGGAAATAAGCAAAGTAATTATTCAAAATAGAGTTTACTAATATTTTAACAATATTAATAGAAGTTTTCGCCTTAACCAATTTCTTCTTCAAGTATCTATCCATATTTAAATTGTCTGCGGTAATCCCCGCAAAAAAACTCTATCAGAGGATAGTCTGTTTAAAAGGTCGTATATCAATTGGGCAAATAGAGTACGGCTTAATGTTCAACCTTGTCGCACTCCAAATGATATTTCGAATTAGTCAGAGTCCTTCACCTATCCGTACTGCCACTCTGGTTCATTTTTAAAAGTTTTCAAGAACCCGATTAAACTTCATTGATAACCCACTACGGGTAATAGAATAGTGCACCTCGATTATATCAAAAGATGCTTTAAAACCCATACAAAATACATACAGATATTCCCTTTGTTTCAATAATTTCTCTGCCAAACTCCCAGGATTTAGAAAGAGCTATTCTACTATAGACCAAGTATTCAGTCTAATATACATTGCAGAGGACTTCAAAAGAAGGAAACAAAACACTTTACGCCTTTTTTGTGGATTTTTGGGCTGCGTTCGATTATAAACTTTATAAGCTTTGAGTATCAAGTAAAGTCGTTACTCTTGTCAGAGCGATGTATGAAAATAAATATATCTGAAGAGTTTTCAAGAGAAATGGAATTAAACAAGGCTGTGTGTTGAGCACACTACTATTTGTTTTGTTTATACATAATTGATATCTTGGGGGAGGTCGAAGGAGGAATCCAGTTCGGTAGTACTCGGATACCAGGACTGATATTTTCGGATGATATTGTTTTTTATCTGAATCGGTGGAAGGAATGCAGCGTATGGCGAACAGATTGGAGACATACTGTGAAAATTGGAATCTGTCAGTTAATTTACAGAAGTCTAAAATTATGATATTTCAGGGCGGAGAAGGAAGATATTCAAAGAGCAGTTTCTTCTGTGGGAAAACTTTACATCGATAATAAAGGTGTCGAGCATATAGTTGAAAGCTAAACATTTTTTATGCGACAGCAGCTTCTATAATGCTTTATGGCGCGCAAGTTTGGGGAATCAACTGAACCTTAATTGTTCTTAAGGACCTTTAAGCTGCATTTTGACTACATTATTAAAGTGATGGAAATGGGCGAAGAAAGATTGCCGAGAAAAGTACTTAAAAAGATTTTGTCATCCAGGGGTAATCTCGTCAAAAAGTGGGAGGAGTTGGCTCTTAGCTTAGGTGAAAGCATGGAATTTTTACCCGGTATAAGCCCTTTAGATATAAAAGGCAATTTTAGAACAATAATAGAGAAGTAAAGCCATTTCGCGTATAAAAGTTTTATTGAGGAAGCTCAATCTTCGCAACATAGAATGATTTACAGTCAACGAAATTTAGACCTTCAAGAACGAACAAACCTCCGGGGTTTTCGGTTTCAAGTATAAGGCCGGACATCTCTCAAAGTAAATTCCTAAACCAATTCATTTAAGAAAATTAGTTCTGAGAATCCTGAAGTAATTGAAGAGAGGTCGTTACTTCCACAAAAAGTCACTGTTTGGTGCGCTCTTTTGTCCGAAGGTGTGATTGGAACTTACTGCTTCGAAAACGATGCAACAACTGTCACCGTCAATTCGAACGTTATGGTCATTTAATAACCGACTTTTTTCAGTTTGCTATTGAAGAATACGACTTGGAAAATAGGTGGTTTCAACAAGATGTTACCATATGCAAGGGGCATTTTCTGGCCCTGTAATTTCTCTTCGTGGCGGCCGCTGGCTTTTTTTTGTGGGTCTTCGTGAAAAAGCGTGTTGGTGCTAATAAACCTTTAACTCGAAGTTATAGCTGAGATACCGCCTAATATGTGTCAAAAGGTTTCGAAAATTACCTCAAAATATTTTATATCTGTGTTTCAAGTACAATCTACCCACGTTTGAACCATATTTGATACGAAAATAATAGACACACTGTCCCAGACTTAAATTCCTGAACCACATGCGCTTTGATCCATACAAGAGAATTAAATGTTGCCCTTATTCAAATTTTTAATTCACCTAAAATGTTGAAAAAACTATTAACATACGTTTTATAGACAGAAATATAATATTTCAAATTATATATAAAAAATGAGTCTTTATATGTGTAGACACAAATCCCAAGTGCTTAGTATAGAACGCAAATAAAGTTGATTGTCCGCACAAGAAATAAAAATTTAAATAAAAAAAGTACAAAAGAAATTTAACCTAAAAGCAAACAACAATAATAACTTGATGCCCCACAAAAGTTTTACTCTGAGCTCTGGGGAAAGATGCAAAAAATATACTCTATGGAAATGTGGCTTGTCGGTTGAAAACATTATATAGTACATACGTAAAAGCCATTACAAAATTAGGATTTCGCTTATGGGACCCATACCCAACCCATGCCCCTACATGTACCCGAACTCTAACCCGGACCAGGGACAAACTATAGTCTTCTAATGTTGCGTAGGTTTTTTGTATACAATATGTACTTAGTATATTATTTCACATATAAATAGAAGTACATATGTAAATATGTTATGTAAGCGATTTAATTTGAAATGTACGTAAAGCCACCACCACTCGCCGCCGTCTATAGCTAGGTCTTTGCGTCTATACACTTTATACTCAACTCACCATTACCATCTGTTTTTTTTTCAATTTGTAAAGTGAAAAAGTCTGCAAAATGAATTCCATCAGAAATTTCAAAGCTTGTGAAGCAGCCCTAAATAGATGACTGTAGATTATGTTTGCATTAAATTTTTAACATCCGTATATTTTTCTAACAGATCTCTGATTTTATCCATGCTTGTCCTTAATCTTTAAAATAAACTCAGATCTTCGTTATGCTATTTGAAAAATAAGAAGAAACCCGACATCGACACAGTTACGTTGACTTTACGAATAAAATACCACCGCAGAGAAAGTTGGATTTGTATCCAATGTCTGTTAATTTAAAAGGAAGTATAACTTGACAAATTGAGTATATAGAAGTCAGAAAGGCACCATCAGTTTATCCTTAAGAACCCGGAATGAGATATATAGCCCTTGATAGTTCACAGAGAAGCTCTACTCTGGTGGTGGTGGTTTGCTTGTTTAAACCTTACGGTACATAGCCACAGCCATCACAATCAGCCCAATGGACTCGAACACACAAGTATGTGTCAATGTCAGTATATAAAAGTAATGGCTCTCGAGATCGAGATTTTTCTCGAGAATGATGATACCGTTATAGCATCACGGTTCGGTTTTGTACGCATTCATTTTTGTTACTACCAATGAAGGTATTATGTAAGAAGTGCGGTAATTTTTTGTTGGCAGTTGATAAACAATATAAATTTCAGAAGTTTAAGCTTCTCCAAAAGATTACCTTGAAATTATAATATTGGTCAACAGGGTTATGTAGTTAGCAATGAAATTGTGCCTTTACTAATTTTTTTGATGGCTTTGCTTCGAATCCGACTTCAAAATCAGTCTATCGCTTTACGTCTAATGATGATTTTCTAAATCTACAATCCCTTACTTCAATATTCCGTTTAAGAGTTTTGAACATCTTTTTTTTTTTAATGAAGTTACATTACTTATAAGATGCTTACAATATAGAGATTAGAATAATTAAAGTTCTTAGCAGCTTCTAAATTGAACGAAATAAATAAATAATTAGGAAAGAGTTTTTGTTTAAAAGCGGACACAAAATGTTGATTAAAAATTGAGCTTTCTATAAACTTCACAAAACTTGGTAAGATAATATCAAGGATGTATCTAGAGTTACACCCAAATATTAAGTATTTTTTCCGAATGAACTGGAGCATTGCACACTATTAGATTTGTTTGTAATAGATTACATAGCTTTCTCTATTTTGTAAAGACACAACCTGGAGTCTTTGCAGGCTTTATTTTTTTATTTTTCAGCAATAAAAGTAAAGCTCAACGGTGCTTAGTGCCATTTGTAAATAAGATACAATTTGAGAAACTATAGATGCATGTATAATCTGCGAAAAATGATCTTTTAAAAAAGCTGAGAGATGAAAAGTTAGAGGCGTATGTAGATATTGTATAGGAAAGGAAAAAGTATCGATCCTTGAGGAACGCCGGCCTTAATAGAATTTAATGGAGATTTTCTGAACGGAAATGTTGACGTTTCAAGGTCCCTAGAGTCGAAATTAAAGATTTTTAGAAAGATGTCTGTGCTTGCATGTGTGCGTACGTTCATATATCCGTACGTCCGTACGTCTGACGTCCGCACGTTCATACGTTGGGGTGACTTCTTGGCACCGTAAAAAATACCTTTAGTTTCGAAGCACCAACAAGCCTCGGATACACAGTTTACAACCAACGCAAACGAAATAAGGACAACGAACTTCGGATCTGTACGTGTAATTTTAGGTTCCTTAACAGCCGAACAATTAGCGGAAGCCATCCAAGAAGTCCGATGGGATGGACTGAGCAACCGCAAACTAAAAGACTGCGATGTATACTACGGCGACTGCTACAGTGAACAAAGACAGCGTCTATTTTTTTGTGGATTAGTTGTTGGAACTAGACTCAGGCAAAAAGTCTTGAGTTTCAACAGTGTGAGCGAGCGCATGACGACAATCCGAATCACGTCTAAATTCGCCAACATAAGCCTAATATAAGAGCATGCCCCAACAGAGGAGAAAGATGAAGACACCAAAGACATATTCTTCGAGCTCTTAGGGATGTAACAACAGGAATTAGGTTCGTAAATTTTACCAAAAGGCAAAAAAAAGCTCATAAGGGTACCAGCCACGAACCGAAGCCTGTAAACACGATCAGGGAAACATCGTAGCAGAACCGCAGTCGATGTTGTGAATATGGAAATACCACTTCTCCAAATTATATAACGGCGATGACGAACCGAATTCCGCTGATGTCAAAAAAAGTTTAAGACAAGGCGATGCACTGTTTTGCGATTTCTTCAACATCGTTCTGGAAAGAATTGTGCAAAACTTGAACGTGAATACTAGAGACTTATCTTAAAAGGTCCATCCAATTACTCGGATTCGCAGATGATATTGACAAAATTGGAAGATTAAAGCGCGATGTCAGTGGATCGTTTTTGAGCATTGCGACGGAAGCGAAGAAGATGGGTTTAGAGGTCAATGAGGGCAAGATGTCTTAGACAAAACGTCACTATGAACACCTATAAATTTAAGGTAGTTAAGAACTTTGTCTACCTAGGCACAGCTATTAACACAGACAACGACACCAGCGCTGAAATCAAACGAAAAATAACTCTTGAAAATCGCTGCTTCTTTGGACTTAGAAGGCAATTGAGAAGTAAAGTCCTCTCTCAAGCATCTTAAATCACCATCTATAAGACACGCATCATCCCGGTTCTCATTTATGGCGCTGAGGCCTGGAACCTATCAAAGAAAGATGAGAACGTCTTAGGATGCCTCGAGAGAAAAATTCTATGGTTGATTTTTGGTCAGATGGAGAATTGAGGAGAAGATGTAACGACGAAATGTACGAGCTTCACAGCGATACTGAACTAGTAAGCAGAATTAAAGTCCAACGGCTTAGATGGCTGGGTCAGGTAAAGCGAATGGACATCAACGCTTCAGCCCAGAAGGTGTTCGAATATAATCCCGAGGGAAAGGGCAGTAGAAGAAGACCACGACTCAGGTGGCGCACCCAGGTGGGAGAGGACCTCAACCAACTTGGCGTAAGAAACTGGAGACAGCTAGCTAGGGACCGAGCTGGCTGGAGACGCTTGTTGGTTGAGGCCCAGGTCCGCCCCGGACTGTAGCGCCACCTTAAGTAAGTGAGTAAAAGCAGATCATCTATGCGGCAATACAAGCCAAAAAAACACATACAAATGGAGATATACAAATGTTGGACTCAGTTTTAGATCTGGGTTCAACTACGATTTTGAACTTTATACTGGAGCCCAAGGCAGTTGTTAATCGACTTGCCAAAGTTTAGTACATCCAGTGACGTTGCTGTTCGATTGGCGAGAACTATTCCCGGCAGATTCAACTACAAATTATTCTTTGACAACTAGTACACGACATTACCGCTGTTGACTTATCTGGCAAAGAATGCGTTTTACTGCTAGGAACAATAAAAGCCAATCGGATTCTGGGTTTTTAAGTTCCTACCGAAAAGGAATTGAAAAAAAGGAAGAGGTGCAACTGTGAAAAACTTTCGACAATTGATAACCTGGATATTTCTGTGGTAACATGGTTTGACAACAGAACTGTGAACCTTGCTTCGACACATGTCGGCATTAAACCGTCTTCTTCCGAAAATTAAAAATATTGTCTTGAAACTTTTTTTATTTCACAGAAAATATTGTTTTTTTTTATAAAAATCCAACAGTCCGTTTTTTCAAAGGAAAATAAAATCTACAAAAAATAAGTAATCAAATTTGGTAAAAATTGATGTTCGGTTTAATTAAATTTCATTCAGCTAATTTGTAAAAATTTAAGAAATGCTCCTAAAATTTGTAAAAAAATTGTTTTCGACTATTTCTTTATATGAAAAATTTTGTTGGTAATTTTAAATTTTTTAAGAATAATTCAACTAACAACTGTTGTAACCCAACACGAAAACCTACAAACTTTTAAGCAAGACAAATCGAGAGACGGGATGGGAATGTATCAGTGTAGGTCGCATTCCAGCCTGCTTTTAGGTTTTAGAATCGGAACAATCTTTGCAACTCTCCATCTTTCGGGAATAATAAGAGCTATTGAATACATAACCTAAAAACAAGAAACAATATTTAGGGATTATTTTTAATACATATTTGATTAGATATCTTATCATAAGCGGGAGCGTTTTTGGTTTTGAGATCTGTATTAATAATATTTTTAACCAAGTAAGTTAAAATGTTAGTTATGTTTTGAGGCTTAATAATAAGCTGATCTATTTCAATGATGCTAGTGTGAAAAGTGTGGTCGTTTTCAAAAAAAATCTTCATTCGGTTGCATTCCCCAGATTTTTGTTAATTTTATTGCCATTAACTGTTAAATGATGTATTTCAGAATTTTATATTTTCAATAGTTTCCATTTTATGTTTCATGTTTCTTTATCTGGGATAAAGCCTTGTTAAAATGTTTGTTCCTAATAATTTGAAGATTTTTCAGTACTAATTCATTGAGAAGTTTAAGTTGAAATTTAAAAAAATGTATGACTTAAACTTCTCCTAACCTTTTTTCAATCCGCTCTTTGAATGTTAAAGTCTTTGTTTAGGCTAGAATGAATTGCTTGTGAATTCATCTCAAAAATCACCTTTAAAGAACAGGAGTATTTATGCAGAAAACTGTTTTTAAAAGAAAAACGCAAACGGTTTTTGGAATATACTGAGAAAAAATATTCAATTCAATTCAATTATTTTGGAGTTCGAGTACATGTAGCTGAAATCGAAGTTCGGAATCAGCATTAGAAATCAAAACAATTTATTTAAAAATATAAATCAGTTACATTCAAGGTTTTTATATACTCCACATACTGCTAGGTTCTACATTTCACTTTCACTCGAAGTGATATTAAAAACCATTCCATGAATGGGAGTACTGAAATTCACTTTTATCCATATCGAATTTATATTTCTTTCGAACTTAAAACGAAGTGAATGAACGTGTTATAAATTTTGATTTCTGCGGTTTTCAGGTGAATTGAAGTGATTCGACACAAGAAAATTGTTTCAATACGCAAGAAGTCATTTAAAGTAACAGCTGCTTCAAGTTCAAGGCTTTCATTTGTAAAATCAAGGTAGAAGCTTGGGCAAATTCTACTAGATTGACAGTTGTTCGGGTGCTACCGAAGGAAGACCATGTACGACACCAACAAATGAAGAATAAGCTATACGCAATGAATGCTATACGCAAAATCCAACACCATAATTTTGCAACAAATCACAGTAGGTGGAATCGAGCTTGGCATACCGTCGTCTTTTCCGATGAAAAAAAATTAATGTGGACCTCATGGATGTAGCTGCTGTTTTCATGATTTAAGGAAGGAATAAATCTATCTTGAAAAACAACACAGCAACTGAGGCTATTGAAATGGAATGGCGAGCAATCACCTATTACGGGACAGTGGAGCTGGATTTTCAAAGCTCTAAAATAACGGCAATCATTTAAAATCGATTCTTGAACAAGCTTTTTTGCAGTTTTCTGAATTATTTGGTGTAGAACGATGGACTTTTCAACAAGAAAATGAACAAAAAAATACCGCACGGATAACAAAAGCCAGGATTCTGGGGCAATTGTGAATCTTTTACCATGGCACCATATTCTCCTGACCTGTACATCATTGAAAATGTCTGGGGATGGCTTTAAAGAAAAGTCTACAAAGGATAACGGTAATACCAAAAAACCGAAGAGATTATTGAAGCCTAAAACGTTGGTGAGTCCGAATTTCGCTTAATTACCTGCCAGCACTCTTGGAATCCATACACATGAAGTAATTGAGAAATTATAGAACTTAATATTAAGTTACTTACTAAAACACATTACTTACAATTATTTGAATCCATTCAATTAAACCAGTATTTACCTAACCCATAAGATTTGTTGTAATTTTATTATTTAAGGGCCTTACAGGTAAATTTAGATCTTGTTCCTACTCATGTGACACAATAAAATAGGTATTTTTATTACCTTCTTGGGAAGAACCGTCATAAAACTTGTATTCATTAACTTTTCATTCACTCCACGTTTATCGGCCGCTATAAAATAAAATAAAGTCTCTTTGATGTCTCACGAAGTGATCTCGAAAAGTATTCGAAGTTATGAAATCAATGGAATTATAAAACCCCGATAACAATTTTACTCGATTTTTAATTTAGATTTCGATTTAATTTCAGTTGATTTTGGGAGTCTTCCCATAAGTAATGAGAAATTACGGAAACTAAGTGAGATACTAAAAAGATTTAAATTGTATCCAGAAGATACTTATATTTAAAAAAAGTTATCTCATAGATAATTTATGTTCTGAGAATGTAATTCAGGACGAAAAATTGTGATATTGTTGTTAGACATTTTATGTATGTATTTTTAAATAAAATTTTAAGTTCTTCTATTTGGAAAAAACATAAACAGAAATAATAACTTACCAAGAAAAGGTGCACAAATCTGGAAAAAAAAAACAAAAAAACTAAGATTATTTTTTATTTTTAATTCTTAAATAAATTTAGAAAAACTGTATTGAGGAACATAACTACACATCCAATGAACTCAGCATTGCAATATGTTAAAAAAACTTTTTGAACAGTGTAATACAATAATGCTCCTAAAATTGGTAGAATTAGGCTTTCGACTAAAAAATCTCGTTTAAAAAACTAGATTTTGAAATCTTGTGAAAAATATTGTTAATAAATTAATTTTAAAGTATTTTTTTTAGAAAAATTTAACTGCAATAGTTTTCGACTCAAGTATTCAAGGAGATCAAGGAACTTCAAATTATTTATCCCATACAAAATATTGGTTTAAATATTTTGTTTTAGTTTTAAGCAAGACAACTCGGCAGAAGGGATGGGAAGTTGTCGGAGTGTGTCGCATCCCAACCTTTTTTTAATTTAATTTTGGAAACAAGCTTATCTATTTTGCGATTTCAAAAGTAAACATGAAAAAGAGGCTGGGATGCGACCCACACTGATAACCATTAGAGATGATCGACAGTTATGTTATAGACTTTGTAGAGACAGAGTCCAGAGATTTGATTGGCTATCAGAGAAAATACGGATATCAGATGTTGATATCACGTTTTCTTTGAGCCTTAAGACTTCTTTTATCGCCAAAAGTTCCGCCTGGAACACACTACAATGATTGGGAAGGCGGAATGAGAGACTTAATTTCATTCGTTCAGAGTACACAGCTCCACCAAGCCCTTCTTTTGTTTTTGACCGATCTGTGTGAAAATGGATTGACTCATCCTCCAAGAATGTCCTATATTCCAAAAAAGATCTGGTAGGTATAGAAATCTGGAAGTTTCTGTCGAATTGCAGTTGGTGGATGGTGTAGTCTGTGCGCTTTGGAGTTGATTCTAAGTACCTTAGAATTACGGAGTGGCCAATGTTGTTGTTAGTCCACTGCAAAGAAGCTTTGAGGCGAATAGCAGAGCTTGCAGCTATTTGTTTGCTAAATATGTCAAGGGGTGTAAGGTAGAGCAAGGTGTCCAGTGCCGCAGACGGGGTCGTGTGAAGCGATCCGCTTATACATAGGCAGGCTGAACGTTGGACTTTATCCCTGTTTATACCTTTCTCTAAAGCAGTCCACCATACTGCCACACCGTACGTTAAAATCGGTCTGATTACCTATGTGTATAGCCAATGCGTGATTCTGGGTTGTAAGCCCCATTTATTACCAATAGCTTTTTTGCAAGAAAAGAGAGCTACAGTAGCTTTTTTGACTCTTTCCTGTACGTTGCGTTTCCAATTTAGTTTTTTGTCTTAGACAAGACCCAGGTATTTAGCCTAATCTGAGAATTTTAATTGGATTCCTTTAATATAGGGAGGGTTGACAAATAGAATTTTGTATCTCCTCGAAAATAAGACCAGTATTAGTCTGTCCAAGGCATTTTGTAAGAGTTATTTTAGGATGTTAAGATGCTTTCCTGAAACTGCTATAGCAACGTCGTCTGCATAGGCTATCACTCTGAAACCCTCCGCATCCACACTAGTTAGGATTTCATTCAATACTAGATTCCAGAAGAGAGGGGATAGAACACCACCATGCGGTGTCATTCTACTAACGAATCGTCTACTAGAAGAGGTGCCCAGTTCATATTCTGCTAGTAAGCATTAAATGAATTAACTTCCGAAGCGAACTCTCTACATTTAGAGATGTCAGTGCAGATGTGATTGCAGATGTGTCCACGTTGTTAAAGGCACCTTTGATGTCAAGGAAAGCAACCATAGTGAACTCTTTATGATGGAGGGAATATTCGATGGTGCGTACTGAAGTGTGTAACGCTGTTTCCACCGATTCACCTTTACAGTAGGCATGTTGAGACGAAGACAGAAGTCTTGTATCGATACGTGCCCTTAAATGGATATCAATCAATCTTTCCAAGGTCTTAAGAAGGAATGATGATAGACTTATAGGTCGTAGATCTTTAGGATTGACTTGGGAGCATTTACGTGCCTTAGGTATAAAAACAATTTTAACTTCTCTCCATGCCGAGGGAACATGGACCAGGTAAAGACAGCTGGTAAAAATTGCCTCAAGGATTGGTGCAATTATATCAGAAGCCTTTTGTAATTCGGCGGGTATTATTCCGTCTGGTCCTGCAGATTTAAATGGTTTGAAGCTGTTGGGAGCCCATTGTACCTTATCCCTTGTGATCAGACCTTGTGGATATATTGTATTTGAACTTAAACGTATATAACTGTTGGAAGTTTCGGTAAGGGAACTACTAGGAAAATGAGTATCCAATAATTAGTTCAGCGATTCATTACTTGAATTTGTCCAGAAGCCGTCTGCCGGACTAGTTGCAAGAATTTTCCGTAACCAAGAAGCTTCAGAAGTGTCTTCTATCGTGCCACAGAAGGATCGCCAAGAAGATCGCTTAAATTTCCATAGTGCCTTCTTGTAAATTCTTAGGGAATCTTTGTAAGAGTCCCAGTGAGAGGCTAGTCTTTCGGCTTTGGCTCGGTTGAAGAGTTTCCTGCATTCTTTTTTCTTTTCTCTGAGGCCCACCATTGTGGTTTCCTTTTTCCTCTTATGTGTATAAGTGGACAAGCAATTTCTAATGATCTGTTCATAGCTGAGGTAATGTCATTGACTTTGTTTTCAAGTTCATTAGCGTTAGAGAAATTACTAGATAGTCCAGGTTCTAGTAAACTCTGTAATGAATGTAGATATTGGTTTGAAAATATTTGTATCTTATAAAAAACATTGTTTGCACTATTAAATGATCTTTGATTCAATTATCTCAAAACACTTGAAAATATTAACTTCTACATTTATACAAAATTTTATACAAAAAAACGAAAACCTGTATAAGACAACTTAGACCAACTTGTAAAAATTGAGTTTTAACTCAAGTTTCTTGAGAATAAAACAAAATTATTGACTTCTAACGTTCTTTATCTTATTCAAAATGTTGTTATTTATATTTTCTAAATCTTTAAACAATTGATAAAATTCAAAACCCTTGAGAATATAAGAAAAAACTCACTTCAACTTTCAACTTGACTTTCATGTCAAAGAAATATTGTTCTTAATAATTTAAAAATAGCTTGAACTTGCATTTTATATAGAATTGCTACTCTTTCAATAAATTCTCTTAAAAATGAATTTTAATTTAAAATTTCATTTGATATTTAGCGTATACCATTTGGAAGTTGTTAGTGTGAATTGCATCTCAGCTTCTTAAAAAAAATTCGACATAAACATATGTACATCAAATGATAACAAATTCTATTCGACCTTTTTACTACCTAAGTAATTTTTTTTTGTGATTTTATCATTGAGGATTCCAAATTTAGATCCTATTTATAGGTTATCAATAATGAATACCATTCTCCTAAATACAGCATTCAAATCAAAAATACAAAAATCCTTAAATTAAATTACCGAAAAGTTTTATAAAAGGATTTCTTGCAAATTTATAGGTCAGGTTTTTTTTTAGAGTTAAACAACGCTAAACATAAGATTAGTCTTCCAGACTTTCTTAAAATACAAAATTCCATTCGCTAATTCACACGTGATTCTTATTTCTAAGTTTCTTGGAAATGATTTTAAATTTTCAGAAATTTGTCTTTTTAGGCAAACAAAATGCTAAATAAGAAAATGATTTCTTGGAAGAAGTCACAACGATTTGAATGAATTTTCAATCTTTTTGTGTAAAAGTGAAAAAAAAAAATGTTTGTGTTTGCTGGAGTAAAAGACATTTTCTTTTCCCCGGAAATTAATTAGACATTCAGGATAAAACCCAAAAACGCCAAAGACAAAGCTCGATCTCCACGGTTATTCGAAATAGATTGTTATGAATCTGAAGTAATTTGGTGTATTTAAAGGATATTTTCGTCCTTGATAATATGATTACGAAGATTTTTAAATATTTTTTTTTAACGAAAAAAATTTCTTCAGTATATTAAAAGTATTTCCTGACTGCAAGAAGAAATTATTTATTTAAAATTAATTCAGCAAATTTCTTACCTACCATCTTCTGCCTGCACAAAAGCTCGAATTATTATAAGCACGTGGATATTAGTTTATGAGTAAAATGATTTGTTAAAGAATTTTTCCATTACGAGTTTTTTCTTTTTACATTTTATTACGAAAAATATATTGGATTATTATTAAAATTATGTATAGTGCACTATTATTTTTTTTTTAAATTAGCATAATTCAATAATTAGTTTTTATTTATTTATTTTATTTATTTATTTATTTATAAATATTGACAATAAATTAAAATCTATTGTTAACAATTTTCTTAAGAGCGCTAGCATCAAATTACTTTCGGCTCTAATAAAAAGGGTAAAAAACCCATAAGTTATGTTTGATAGTTTAATAAAATATAATATAAATGTATAATAAAAATAATATGTTGCATGTATGTTTGATGTATTTATGGTTATATATGTATGTAATTAGATTTTTATTTTGTGTTTGAAAAGAAAATTATCTATTAATTCAATATTGTTTTTATTTGGATCTTGAAAAAGTTGAAGGATGTTATATTGGTGCTGGGTCCCTTGAGGATCTTCGGAAAGATAGCATGAGTCCAATAGATGACTTAATGTGATGGAGTTTTTGCATTTTGGGCATATCGGGGGAGGCTCCTTTTTTAAAAGGTGTTGATGAGTAATGTGGGTGTGCCCAATACGCAGCCGAATGAAATTGGTTATTTTAAGCTTTTTCGTATTGTAAGGGAAAATTGGTTTTATTCTGTTGGGGTTAATTTCTTGGTAATGGTGTATATAACGAGACAAATCTGTCTGTCGAGAATTTCTTATTTTATTTATTATTAATCCATTAAAATCTTTTCTAGTAAAAGATTCAAATAGAAATGTTGGGGAGTTGTGGGCTTAATTCGCAGACTTGTCAGCGAGTTCGTTTCCTTCAATATCAACATGACCAGGAGTCCACATAAGCTTGATCTTAAAAGGTGTTTTTATGATTATATCTCGAATTTTAGCAATTATAATGGATTCATGTTTAGTGTTCAAAATAGCTTTTAAAACAGAAAGACTATCAGAACAGATAACCCATTTCCCTCTAGTATGTGAAAACTTTTTAACTGCTTCATAAATGGCTTGAGCTTCGGCTGAGAATACTGAAGCTGTATTTGGAAGGATGCCTTGAAAGATAGTTGATCCATTATGCGCTGTTACTGCAAAGGATGTACTAACGGGAGTTTTTGAACCATCAGTGTAAAGGAATGTCCAACCTTTAGATGTAAGGTCATTGAATGTTTCGAGAAATAACATTTTATAAATTGTATTGCTGGTATATTCTATGTAGGTGTAGTAGGATGGACGATGTATTCAGGTTACAAGGTGGTGTGGAAGGCATGTATTTAGTAAATCGTTTGAAAGGAATTTCAAAACTGTTTGCCATCTTTATTGTGTTTTGTATAGCTGAAGGAATTCGTCTTTGTCGTTTGTGTTTTAAAGCTAGGGCAACATCTTTGTCGATTATTGATCCAGTTTGAAAACATAACTTGACAGTAAGTTTTAGTGCCATTTCTAAATATCTTTCTTCAACTGTGGGTAGTCCGGCTTCGACAAGAATATTTTTGATAGGGCATAATCTATCTTACTTAGTATTAAAGTTTTGGTGATATAACAGAGAGTGTTTACATGAACGTTGCTTTTTTTTGAGGAAAGATACTTAATAATGTTGAGCCTAGATGCTAGTGATTTTTTAAGAGCGTAACAGTGTGGTTTCCAGTTGTATCTATTGTTAACAATAAGACCTAGTATACTTAGATTAACAACATTTTCAACATTTATATTTTCAAGAGATATATTTAAATTTTGACAGTTAATTTTACGACAAACATGAAGTGTTTTACATTTTTCTAAAGATAATTTAGAGCCGGACATTGAAGACCATTCGGTTATTTCTTTAAGTTGATTGGAGAAAATTATTTTTGTTTGGTTAAGGTCATTGTGTTTACATAGAATGTATGCATCATCGGCTTATACACAATGATGTAAATCCTTATATTTAAATATTAAAATGCTAAGCTCATCAAAAGCGATGGCAAAGAGAATAACCGAGAGAGGAGATCCTTGGGGGATTCCATTCTCAAGGGATACTGTTTTTAAAAATGTGTTGCCAATTTTGACACAGAATTTTCTGTTGGTTAGGAAGGATTAATTGTATTTGAACATTTTAGGACCAATTCCCCATTCCTTAATTTTTTTTAACACGAGATGAATTCCTAGGCGATCAAAAGCTTTCTCGAAATCGAGTGCTAGAATAGAAACGTGATTTCTTGCGGTTAGCGCATTTGATATTACATGATCTAGGTGGAGTAGGGCGTCCATACAACCTCTTTTAGTTTTGAATGCAACTTATTTTAAACTCATAAGATTTTTTGATTCAATGAACCAAAGGATGGTTAGGTTAGGTTGGAGTGGCTGTCCAGATATCATTGACACACGTAGACCTCAAGGGTCCATTGTGATACCACTAATAATGTTACTCATGGGAGAGTAATGAATTTAAACAAACCATTTTGTACTTTTAATAAAGTTAGAGAGACGTTTTGTGTCAATATTTGCCAGTTCACTGGTATTATCGAAGAAGGGATTACCGAGAAAGTAATTCCTTCTAATGGAGAGTGCTGGACATGTACATAGAAGGTGTTGGACTGTTTCCTCTTCCTCCTCGTCCATGCAGCTTCTACAGAAGTCATTTGTATAGACCCCTTGCCTCAGAGCATGTCTACCTATGAGGCAGTGTCCCGTTATTACTCCAATTGTAGAGCTTATACTTTGTCTGCTTAGTGATATCAAGCCTTTTGACCGTTTTAAGTCAATACTTGGCCATATTTGCTTGGTTGCTAGGCAGGTGGTACTTTGTGACCATCTAGTATTTGTTATTTCTAAAGCATATTGCTTGAGAAGATATTTGCATGTAGCAAGTGGTGTTCCTATGTTATGTTTTTGTCTAACATAAGGCAGAAGTGTTCCGTTTTTGGCGAGCTCATCGGCTTTGCAATTTTCCGGAATGTCTCTGTGGCCCGGCACCCAAATGAGGTGAATGTTAAACTGTTCCGTCATCTCCTTCAGAGATGATTGACAATCTATTTATTTATTTATTTATTTATTTATTTATCATCAAGCAGAGAGCTAACTCTTACAGACTAGGATTTACATAATTTTTTTAATTTATTAATAATATAGATAATATTTATATGAATGAGAAAAACAAAAACTCAACAATAATATAATAACAATTAACAAAAATATTAAAGTTCAGCTGATTGAATAGTTAATTCATTTAAAACATATGTTTTGAAGGTATCTCTTGAACAACTTTTAAAAATATCTATTTTATTACATACAGCATTAGTTTCCCTGATGCAACGAGAAATTGGCTCATTATGTCCATAATTTGTGCGATGAAAATATTCATATAAAAAGTTAGATTCACGAACATTCCTCTGAGGAACACGAAGTTTTATAAGATTTAATAAATTAGGACATTTTATGTGATACGTTAAAATATCTCTGATGAATATAACAGAGAAGCAAGTACGCCGACTTTCCAGAGTTTTAATATCGAATAGTGAGCACCTTGTTTTGTAGGTTGGCATATCAATTCGCCAATGTAGTTTAAAGATTAAATATCGAGTAAAGTTTCTTTGAACTTTTTCAATTCTATTACAGGAGTTTCTATAAAAAGGATTCCAAACTACACTAGAATACTCCAACACAGATCTTACCAGAGAATTAAAAAGTGACTTAAGAAAATATGGATCTTTGAACTCTCTTGTGTTTCTCTTTAAAAACCCGAGCATTTGATTAGCCTTGTTAACCGTATAGTCAATGTGTGGCAGGAATGAAAGTTTAAAGTCTAAAACGACTCCAAGGTCCTTTTTACATTCAACTCGTTCTAGATTTACATGATTAAGTTCATAATTGAATAGAATAGGGGTAGTATGTCTAAAACACGACATAACTTGACATTTAGAAACATTAAGATTTAGGAAATTAGACTGACACCATTCTGTTAATCTAAGTACATCTTCAAGAAGTAAATGACAATCAGATAGACATTTAATTCCACGATACAACTTAAGGTCATCGGCAAATAAGAGACAAGGAGAAGATACAAAAATTGACGGAATATCATTTATGAATAATAAAAATAACAATGGGCCCAAATGACTTCCTTGAGGAACTCGTGGACTGTTCGAGAGTTTGTGGAGACAGACGCGAGAGATTTAAGAGCGGCTTGGCTGTCCGAGAAGATTCGTATATCCTTACAAGATATAACGTTTTTTTTGAGCCAGGATAGTGCTTCTTTAATCGCCATTACTTCTGATTGGAATACACCAAAGGAACCAAAGGATACGGGTGGCTATTATTTTTTTCTAAAATTTTTGATAAGCATGGTAGAAAGGAAATAGGACGGTATCCGTCAACTTTATCAATTTCTTTTTTACTTGCGACATATAGGAACTATATGGCAAGTTTTGCATTCGTGCAAAATTTCGAACTCGAGATTTTAATCAAACTTGATATTACGATGGTAGAGAAGTCGAAAAAAGTGGGTCCCGCGATTCCGTCCGGTCAGTTTTGTCTGTCTGTCCACGCTCCTACAGCCTAAACCATTGCTTCGATTGAGTCCAAACTTGGAAGTTAAGGTTTTGAGCAGATTCGCGTTAGGCGTTTTTTTCATTTTTTTTTTAAGATCAAAACTAACAGTGGCCACCATACAATTTTTTTGGTCAAAAAACGAAAATTTGAATTTTCTCAAAAACAAACCGATAGATTTTCTTTAAATTTTCTCTAAAATTTTATTTTTTAATTTGGCTGCTTTTAATAAGAAAAACAAATTTTTGTATTGCTCAGGAAAGGTACCGCTCATAGAACCGTTATTTTGTTTTTTAATTTTCTCAGCAACTTTTAAACCGATTTCAATAATTTTTTTTCTGAATAAGCTCTTATACTGCTTTAACAATATTTGATTATCAAAAGTGCAATTTTTTGTTATTTGGATTTTTAAAAAAATATTGAATTTCATTTTTTCAAAATTCGATATCTCAAAAACGGATCAACATTTTTTTACGAAATTCAAACATATAGCGTATATTAACAATCTCTAAACAACTGTGTACCAAAAATATTTTTAGAATAAAATTGAAAAATTTTATATATAAAAAAATAATTTAAAAAAAAACCGCTCTAACGATTTTCAAAAAAAAAATTTGAAAAATCAAATGTTTTTTTATTTATAAAATGGCGTTTAAATTTTTGAAGACAAACTTATTTTTCGGGCGAAATTTTGTATCTTAAAATAGTTTTTTTTTATATTTTAACTGTGCCCGAAAGAGCGCATTATTTAACAAAATTGTAATTACTTTCCTAGCTTTTATCTAAATTAGTGCATTTGGCACATATTTATGTATTTTTATAGCTAAAATTATTGTAAAGACAAACGATATGGCCGCCCATGTAGCGCAACTGTATCGGATATGATATATTTAATCAACAAGCTATTTTAAAGTGTCTATCAAGAAGTAATATCTTGGTAACTTTGTATAAAAGGTAAAAGATCCTAAACAGCTGACGTAAGCATGCAAAAGTTTGCTTCATCCCCTTATTAGATACAATATTAAGCCATTTTGTTTGTTATATAAAGTGCATTGATATAAATAAAACAAAAACAAATTTATCAACCTTCATATTTAAGCTCTTTATGTGAAAACATATCCAAGGAAAGACTCAAATAGAATGGAAAGGAAATTGTGTAGACTTTTTGGGTCGAAAATTAATTATCTCCCTTATTCTGCTGGCTGCTTATGGGAATGGAAATAATATTTTTCTCTCGCTCCCGCTCAATTTCTTCACTTTCGATACTAAGGCCACGCCAACGACTCGGCATCTGGTCCTAAAAGTTTCTGCTCATGAGACATGAGAGTACTATGGTTTTCATATACAAAGATCGTGCGGTTTTCTTTTTGACAAATTAAAAGGCATTTATATCTTTGAAGACAAACTTATTTTACAGGTATTTTAAATCTTATATAAGTACTTTTTTAAACAGACTCTTAGCATACACGAGCAAGTTCGTGCGACCCAGTCGTGCATTTTATTTGGTTTATGAATCGGCACAACACATGCTGTTTTAAAACTTTGGGGTATAATTCCTTTATCTAAAATGTTGTTATAAAGACCGATCAGTCTAACTTTGACTGCTTCTGGTAGGTTTTTGATTATTGGGTAGGAAATCTTATCTCTTGCAGGTGTTTTCCCGCTTACCCTTGACAAACAGCTTTCAAATTCTATTAAAGAAATATCTTTTTCGATATGTTTTGCGGATGAATTTGTTGGGTGATCTGGGGTTAAGGCTAAGGATTCTGATTTTGTTTGTTTAAAGATAGAAGACAAATTTGAGTCTTTGGAGCTATCCGACCAAGTGTTAGCAAAAATGTCACAAATCTCATTTATTGAACAAATAGTGCCCTTTGGAGTTGTGATGGAAACTATGTTTTTAGTGGTTGTGTTGCCTGTTATGGATCTTATATTTTGCCAAACTTTGCTCGTATGTGTATTTGTATTAATTTGGGCTGTGAAATTTTCTAAGCTATTCAATTTACAGATCTATAGATGCCTTCTAAAAATTGCATTGGCTTTTTTATATCCTATTAGATTAACTTGAGTAGGATTTTTCTTAAAAGCCCTCCAAGTTAAAACTTTTACTGCTCTTAGTCTAGCAAGTTCCGGATTCCACCACAACACGATTCGTTTGGATTTGAGAGGTGAGGATGGGGGTATAGAGTCATTAGCAGCGCTACGTATACTGCGTATAAGTAATACTGCGGCTTCTCTATTTACACAAGAATATTGCTGTTTTGATAACCTAAGATTGATTATATTTCTAAATTTTTCCCAGTTAGCATGATCAGTTTTATATTTTACAATATGTTTGTTACTGTTGCTAGTATATGATAATAAGGCTAATTTGAATGAACCACGATACTTTAGGTAAAATATCAGCCGAACAACAGGTAAGATCAATATGTATGAATGTTCCGTGGGTAGAAAAATGGGTTGGGGATCCATCGTTAAGAATTGCAAGGTCGGAATTAGTTATAAATTCCTCGAAAATCGATCCTCGTGTACCTATTAGTTTTGGGGGAGCCCCGAAGAACAGACCAAGAGTTAACGTCGCCAGTAAGAATATACGGCGGATTTACTTGATGAATAATATTTTCAAGATCGCTTTTACTAAACGCTTGATCGGGTGGAATGTACATAGATATTATGGTGAATCTAATATCCATACGGATTTCCAATGCTGTCGCGATAATGTTAGATCGAATTGGGATGTGTGTGTGAGGAATGTTATGTTTAATAAGCAAAGCAACACCGTGCTTTGCAGTGACATTACATGGAAGATTGCTGAAGTACCCGATGTATGGTTTGGGTGCTTTAGGTTTAGCTTGAGTTGGAAAGTGAGTTTCTTGTATGGATATTATGAATGGAATGTGGTCTCTGATCAAAAGATTAAGCTCGTTTGCGTTGTTAATGAAACCTTTCATGTTCCATTGCATTATAGTGAGATTATTGTTGGAGAGAGATTTAGTATTGTTGTTGTTATGGTGATTATGTTATGGAGGCGACAGCTCCAGCCACTAGTGGATTGGTCTGTATTCCCCAAAGCAAGTAAAGGCATCGACGTATTGTTTGCTGATAGTTGTTTAGAGTTATGCGGGTTCATATTTATCTGTTTTTGAATTAGAAGTTACATTTAAATTTTGATTTTTTTGTGATGAATCGGTATTTTGTGAAAAATTTCTTTCAGAAGTTGGATTTTGAATAGAAGATAAGGGTGTTGTTGTTGCTGTTGTCGTTGATGAAGTGTGATATTGTAGTGTAGTGTCAGTTGGTGTGGTGAATTTGGAGAGAGGTAAATGGGATGCTAAATTTGTTTTGATTTGATTTGTCTGGGAAGAAGAGTTGAAGAGCATGGGCTCATCTGATTTAACTAAAAGAGAAGAAGAATGGGAAGAGAAAGAATTTGAAATGATGTTGGGTTGCTGTTGTTTGTTTGTCTGATCTGCAGAGTTAACTATTGAGGGTAACGAATTAATTGGTTTGTTGCGGGAGGGTATTTGGGGAGGGGTCTCGGTAGCTTGTTTAGCTCTTTCGGAGTAAGATTTTGTTAAAGAAAAGGCTTGAGTTGATGTTTGTTGGCTGTAAAGACGTTTTGCCTCAGCCATGGAGCACTTATTTTTTATTTTGATTTTAAGAGTTTCCTTACTTTGCACATATTTTGGACATGATTTTGAGTTGGATGGGTGTTTGTCAAGGCAGTTTGCGCACATGATGCGTGTACATTTCAAGGGATTGTGAGGGGGGAGATTGCAGTTTTAACAGATTGTGCTTTTAGAACATCGCTTAGTGGTGTGACCAAGAAGCTGACAATTGCGGCACCTCATTGGAGAGGGGAAATATTCTTTGACTTTTGTTTTGTACCAGCCAATTTCTACTGTTTGTGGAGTTTGATATAAATCAAAAGTGAATAGGACTAAGCCTGTTGGTTGGATAGTTTTGTCAATTGTTTTCATAAATTTATACACATCAATCACGCCTTGAGCTTTCATTTCAGAAACAATTTCTGATTCTTTGACGTTAATCAGACAAGGAGCATAGACTATGCCCCTTGAAGAATTTAAGGTTTTGTGTAAGGCAACATTCACAGGGCATTGATTTGCCAAGTTAGTAATTTTAAGAAATTTATCTGCAGATTTTTTTATTTTTGGCTAGTATAAGAATACTGCCATCTCGAAGTTGCGATATATTTTCATACTCAGTGCTTACTGAGTCTATAAATTTTCTTAATGAGAATTTACTCACTGAAGTGATTGGTGTTTGTTTAGGATCAGTAGGAGAAAAAATTACGAATTTAGGGTTTTTATGATTGGAGGTGTTTAGTAGTTCTGGGAATTCGTCAAAACTAGAAAGTTTTTGTTTTATTGGGCCGAGGCTCCAGCGATATGTCATCACAAAGCACATCGTAGTAGCCTTCGGTCTTCTTCCTCGGCCCCGGCGGTGGGCCCATGCCGTAGGTTAAAAAACACTTGTTTGTGAAAATTTAACCACGAGAAAATAAAAGCAAAAAAGAAAAAGAAAAAAGCGCAAATGAGATGATAAGTTCACGCTACGAGAGCCGGACGTTGACTTAGAAAAAAGAAGCAGAAAAAACAAGATGCTAACGCTACGAGAGCCAGAAATTAAAACGCTGAATGTTCTATGGAAGTTTAGATGTCTTCAGAAAGTGAGATTCGTCAAAGTATCTCATCTGCTACTCGGAAAGCCTTATGTACCTACGTTAAGACATCTAAGTCAAATGGATTACAAGCTTCTGGAAATACTCCCCTTAGAATTTTCATTTTTAACTTCCCATAGGAAGTTATTATTATTGTCGAAATGAAAATGTTGACATTTCTCGACGTTTCAGTGTCCCTAGAGCCGAAATAATAGATTTTTAGAAAGATGTTTGTGCGTGCGTGTTAAATTTTCGGGTCGTCCATAGTTTCGTTACACAATGCAAAAAGGACTCTCAAGAAAATTGAGTGAGTGTTTTATAGTAATTTAAAAAACAGGTGAAAATTTTGGTTTACCCAAAACGTCTGACGAAGCAAAACTTTTAGCGCCTTAAATTCAATTTAATATTATAATATTGTAACGTGATACCAAACAAGTATATTTTGGAAAAAAACTGTTTTTGACATCTGGTTAAATTTTGATAAAAAACGAATTGGGATTTTTTTTTTACAAAAAATAAAAACCTAAACAAGAAATTACTAAAAGTTGGTAAAAATTGACTCTCGACTCAAATACTTTTTCAAAAATTAAAAATATTTTCTTCAAACTTATTTAAATTTTTATATAATTTAACAGTAAGTTTTTTCATAAAAAAAATAAAATCTACAAACTCTTTTTATATTTAACTTGCTTACCCTATAAAAAAGAATTGTTTGAGAACTCGTAAATTGATTCAAAATGTATTTCAATAGTTTTCAAGAATTACAGTGATTGACATAAAACAACTGATTTCGAAAACTAGAATAACAGCGGCTGAATTTGTGATAGGCCTGATTACGAACTCGAATATTCTACGTTTTAAGTGATTAACAGGGTGCACGGTATTTCCAATTATAAAAATCTGCTTCTGTAAATCCCCAAAATCCCCTCATTTCTTCCGGCCCCACTGATAAATCAGTTTAGCTGTTCATGGTTCATGTATCATCATTCAAATGTCTTAAACGATAAGTTTTTAAAAATCTGATTCGAACATGACGAGTTGTTTTTGTCAGCTCTGGGACTTCGCAACCAAATCAAAACGTGTGTTATTTTCCTGCTATAGATGTTTGAGAATTGCAGCGTTGTCAGTTGAATAACGCCTTGTTCTTCAAAAGAAAAATTGACATGGGCTCTGAATAGTTTCAAACCTTACAAATCTCCAGGTCCAGATCATATACCATTGATATAACTTCGCCCATCATTGAGATGATCTTTAAAAGTTGTATAAATCTGGTCTATATACCTCAGCGCTGGAGAGATGTAAAGGTAGTTTTCATTCCCAAGGCGGGCAAATGCTCGCATGTCAACCCTAAGGACTTAAGACCTATTAGCCTATCATCTTTCATTCTCAAAGCTCTGGAAAGATTGATCGATATCCATATACGTAACAACATTGAGAAGAGACTATCAATGTCTCAGCATGCTTACTGCAAAGGGAAATCGGTAGAAACAGCCTTGCACACTCTGGTATAAGAACTATCGAATACTCCCTAGAGAAAAAGGAATACACTATGGTGGCCTTCTTGGATATTGAGGGCGCTTTCAACAACGTTGAAAAATCCGCTATCACTTCTGCTATGACGACCTTAAATGTCGAATACTCAATCTGTGAGTTGATTAATCTAATGCTAAAAAGCAGGATCATCAACTCTAGTTTGGGAGATTTTTGCACAAAAAGGTCTGTCAGTAGAGGCACTCCGCAAGGTGGTGTTCTGTCCCCTCTCCTGTGGAACATAGTGGTTAACCAACTACTAATATCCCTTGAGAGGGATGGCTATGGAGTGGTTGCGTATGCCGATGATGTTGCTATCGCTGTCACTGGGGAACATCCTAATACACTCAGAGACCTCCTCCAAAATTCACTCAATATGCTCACTAGATGGGCTGATAACTGCGGACTTAGTATTAATCCAGAAAAAACAGACCTCGTCCTTTTCACACGGAAATACAAGATCCCAGTAATTGTACCTCCTTCAATAAAAGGTATACCACTAATTTTTACCAATGAAGCCAAATACCTTGGTCTGATATTGGACAACAAATTAAGTTGGAAATCCAATATACAGGAAAGAGTTAAAAAAGCTACAGTAGCTCTTTTCCTTTGCAAGAAAGCTATAGAAAGCAAATGGGGTTTTCAACCTCGCATAACTTACTGGCTATACACATCGGTCATCCGACCAATACTTATGTACGGGGTTGCAGTATGGTGGACTGCACTGGAGAAAGTCACATACTGCGACATACTCAGCAGATTTCAGCGCACTGCATGTCTCTGCATAAGCGGGGCATTGAGAACCACACCCTCAGCAGCGTTAGACACTCTCCTCTATCTGACACCCCTCGACATTTTCAGTAAACAAGTGGCAGCGAGTACAGCGATAAGACTCGACGCCTCATCTCAATGGACCAACAACAATGTGGGGCACTCCATCATTTTGAACCTCTTTTGTTCTATACCAAAGTACATAGACTACACTATACCTAAACCCCTATTTGGAAAAAACTTCCAGGTATCCATTCCATCCAGAGATGAATGGGAACACAATTTAACATTCACCTCTGTTGGGAGCCGGGCCACAGAGACATCACAGGTAATTGTAGAGCCGATGAACTCGCTAAAAATGGAACCGTCATGCCTATTTCAACTGAAAGGGAGAAGATAGGTATACCGATATAGCTACTTGTAAACTTATGCTAAAAGAAATAGCTTTTGCGATAGCAAATTCTAGGTGACACAGCTTACCAACATGCGCAGCCACAAAACTCATATGGCCTTCACTGGACCTAAAGCGCTCTAAACACTTGTTATTTCAAAGCAGACTTCATATTAGCTCCCTAATAGGTGTCCTTACAGGACACTGTCTTATAGGCAGACACGCAATACGACTTGGCGTAGCCTCAAATGACTTCTGTAGGAGCTGCATGGACGAAGAAGAAGAGGAAACAATCTCCCATCTCTTATGCACTTGCCCTGCTCTTTCACTCAGACGCAAACTTCATCTGGGGGACTACTCTTTTGATAATCCCAGTGAACTAGCTAAAAAGTATATCAAATATCTATATCTTCTTCGCTTTATAAAAAGCTCAAAATGGTTCGACTAGTTAGAAGTAATTCTCTAGATTCATGTGGTATCACAATGGGCCTTTCTCTTTGCCTAAGTATGTGGATTCTAAATCCGCAGCCACGTTAACCTAACCTAACCTAACGCCTTCTTCTAGTTTGGAAAAATGGTGTGGTGGTGGTTGATACATAAAGTATGCTTTCCAATCCAACCAAGTCTGAAATAGACAAAGAATAAATTAAATGATTCAGTCGCTTTTATTTTCAACTTATATCTTTCTAAGAAAGTTTAACTCCGTTTATACGTGCTCCCAAAAAAGCTGTGCGCCCTCTTTTGATAATGTTGTATAGCCTTAAATTATATCTGGTTTTTCACTTAAAGTTTTAAAAAGCCTTTTAAAGTTGCTTTTATTTATTATTTTTGTCATTTTAAACAAAGTATTTTAAATTAAATTAAGGAATTTAGAAGAATATGTAAAAACAAACCGTTTTTCAATTTTTTATTTTTAATAAGGCATCAATGCAACAAAACCACTTGACTTCGAGCTCCATCTTTAACTGCTGGAAACAGATTTGACAAGTCAATTGATAGAAATTTGGAGAATCAATTACTAGTGGAAATTTAGTAGCATCTTTAACTGCGATATCCGACATTTGATACTAGAATGGCCTGGTAACCAAGCTAATACAATCTTTTCCGAAATTTTGTGTCTTAATTGTTAAAGAGAAGGGCATCAGTTTGTCTTATTTTTTAAGCCTTATACTATCGCTAGGTTATCTGCAAGGATTTTACATCGTCCCAAGTAAGTGTTCGCAACTTATATGGCTTTTTGAATTGCTGCTAGTTGTGCAATGTAGCTGCCTTCGGTCCTTGCCAGACCGAAATAGTTTGAGAATGCTGTTTAGACTTGACTATAGCAAAAGATGAGTTATCATCTTTAAATGAACCATCTGTGAAAAAGATGTGATGAGGGTTGACGTTTTCGATCACCTCTTGGTGTAAAGCTTGGAACATATCATCCGCATTCGTCGTATTTTTCTTTTTAAATGCTGCTAGAATTTATCTATTTGAAGCAAATTTCGTTTTCTTGGAGGTGGACTGTATTTTATTGAGCTATGTTCAAATAAGCAATTTGGTTGGACTTGTGTTAAAATAAATCCTTAACAAGCGCAGATATCGAGTTTTACCGTTTATTTGTTACTGAACTAATAATTGCATTGATAATATTATACAAGGAACGTAGTTATACCCAGTTTCGAGTCTAGGAGTCTAGATCCTTGTTGATTTTAGTTCTCCTGAGGCTGAATAAAAACCAATTGTTGATCGCGGTGTCGAAATCCTTGCAGTTTTTGATTGTTGTCCACGTGTAAGTAATAAACCTATGTTGTAAAGTACCTTCAATGACTGTTCTTGATGGATTAAGGCTATTTTAAAACCAGGTCATTTTTTTGGAGGATGTCATTTTAAGGAGATTATATCGTTTTTGAAGTTAAAGAATTACGTTCTTAACCTGAATATTCCATTTCAAATTGAATTAAATTTCTAAATATTGCAATGGCTGGGTAAGACAGAATGTGGAAAGGTATTCCACATTCGCGTAGTACGGCTAAAGAACAAATCTCTGTACTTAAAAGTACGACCGAAGTTGGGCTCGAGGGTATATTGATGAGCATTCCTAGAAGCACGAGTTTTACGGATGAACTGTTTAAGGGAAGGAATGTAGCTGTCTCTTTCACTAGAGCATGAACCGTTAATATAACGATAAAAGAAGGTGAGATAAGAAACATTTCGACTTTTGTTCAACCGACGTAAATAATCTTATGGTGGTATTATCACCAGTCAATCTAAATGCTCTACGTTCAATACTGTCCAAAAGGTTTAAGTAAGTTGCAGGAGCACCAGCCCACACATGGGAGTTATACTCAAGCTTTGGATGTATGTAAGTCTTGTAGATAACAGCTAGATCAGAGGGGGAGAAAAACTTTTTGGATTGCCTCAGAAAACCCAAACATCTTGCAGTATTTTTGGCTACATCGTATAAGTGATCGTTCCACAAGGGGTGGTTGATGGAACACATACCGAGAATATCGAGATGTTCAGTCTTCTCGATACAAGTATGGTTAATGGCAGGGAGTGTATATCTCGCTTTAACGATACAAGACAGCATTGGGTTTTCGCAACATTTGTATTCCCCATTGTATAATGCTGTTTAGGTCGGAATGTAATCCACATCCGAAAAGGAAGAGGGATGTGAATCTGAAAATGAATATGAAAAGCTAAGATTACTATCGTGAGCGAAGCAATGTATTGGATTAGAAATTGCAGAAAGCAGATCATTAATAAAAATGAGAAAGAATGTTGGAGAGAGAACAGAGTCCTATGGCATACCAGCATTTATTTTGTGGTTTTTAGACTTAAATCTATCCAATACAATTTGTATTGAACGATTTAAAAGGTTATTACTAATCTAATAAAGGAGTTGTTCATAAGAAACCGAAAGCACGCGTAACTCTACTTTTGAAAGAGTTATGGCACCTTTTCCTTGGGGCCAATAATCTATCTGCATTTTCTAATGCATACGACTTCACCTGCAGCGGATCGCCGGATGACACTACATAAACATTCCAAAATATCAAATTCCAGTTAAGGTTCAAGCTGCGTGAGTTTAATTAAAAGCAAATCAACACAAATAAGTGTTGTAAATTGTTACCGAGAGAGGAGATCCCTGAGGAGTAACATTTTCCAGTTTAAAAAGTGTGGATTTATAAGCATCAATATTAATAAAGTTCTTGAAGTCATAAAAGACGCAATAAATTTGACTATCCGAAAGGAGACTTCCCTCTGTGACATTTGTTTAAGGACAGGAATCATGGTGACACGATCAAAAACTTTTTGTAGATCCAATGACATAACTATTCTATGTTTGGCTTAAGAGATATTTTTTTGTAGTTTGCTTAACTATGAAAGCCTTTGCAGACGAGGGTTAGACCTTTTTTTTGAAACGTGGAACACATAACAAAATATTGCGGAAATAAATCGTCGAAATTTCGTTTTTCAAACATTTTTAACTTCACATAGGAACCCGATGGTTTGTCAAATTGAATATTTTGACATTTCTCCACGTTTCAAGGTCCCTAGGCGTTCCTACGTCCGTACGTTTGGAAAGCTTTTTTCGTAGCAGATCTTAAAAACCAGTAGAGATATCGACTTCAAATAAATTTTGTTTTACAGATAATAATGAAGAAAGATGCAGAAAGGGCTTTCAAGAAAATTGGGTGGGTGGTTTTTTTACCATAGCAGTTTGACAAAAAGATGAACATTTTGGTTAACCCTAAATATCTTACGAACCAAAAACGCTAGAGACTTGAATTAAATTGTATATAATATATTGTAACGTGATATCAAAAAGGTATATTTTTTGAAAAAATCTATTTAACGCTTTTTTTATAAATCAAAAAAAAATGAAAACAAAAATTGTTACCTCCAAAATTTTACGACTTAAATATGATTTCATCTCCAAAATAATTTTGTGCAACGAAGAATAATGTTTTTGACATCTGATAAATTTTTGAGAAAAATCGAATTGAGTGTTTTTTTTTTGTATAAAAAATAAAAATCTAAAAAAAAAACATTACTCAAAGTTGGTAAAAATTGATTTTCGACTCAAATATCTTTTCAGAAATTTGATATATTGGCTTCAAACTAGTTTTATCTTATAAGAAATATTGTTTTCAACATTACGACAAATTTTGAAAGAAATCGAACCGACAGTTTTTTTTTACAAAAATAAAACTCTAAAAAAAAAACAATACTAAAACTTGGTAAAAATTTCCTTTCAACTCAAATAGCTTTTCAAAAATTAAAAATATTGGCTTCAATCTTATTTTATTTCACAGAAAATATTGTTTTCGATATTCAGTCTGTTTTTCAATAAAAAATAAAATCTACAAAAAAAAGTACGAAAATTTGGTAAAAATTGATACGAGTTCATATATACAACCTTTTAAGCAAGAAAAATCGACAGACGGGATGGGAAGTTATCAGTGTGGGTCGCATCCCAGCCACCAGGGTGGCGGTTCTGTTCAGAAGAATGTTGAGCCAAGACTATAAAATAAGTAGAAACAAAAACTGCCACTTTACAAATCTTTATGACAGAACGAAGTCAGTCGGGTCCGCTAGTAATAAATACAAATTTGAAAGAACTGAAATTAGTGAAAATTGGTTTCGACTACAAGTCTCGTTAACAAAATTTGAAATTGCACTATTTCATCATTTGCAAAATATTCTTGGTAATTTTTAATTTTTTTTTAAGAAAAATTTAATTGACAACTTTTTTATCAAAAGACGACTGATGAGCTTATGGGATGGATACAATTTGTTATGGGCTGCTTGAAGTCCACTTTTTCAATGGGTTTTGTTGGCCTTAATTCGAATCCGACTTCAAAAGTTAATGTATCAAGTCAGGTTTTCGAAGTATTATTTTGAAAAAAATTTAAAAAACATATATAAAGCATTCTGAAACTATCTAAATCTATTTCTTTTAGTAAAATGCCCGATAGTTTTCCAAATGTATAATTTTTTTCAAAACTTAAAAGGATTTATATTATTTCATCATTTCATTCAAAAAATCTTCAAAAGTTGTTAGATTTCAAATGTTTTATTATTCTTAAATGGGTTTCAACAGAAAAGGGCAAATTTAGGACACCTTTATTTTCTAAATTATTATTGTTAGGTTTGTAAAAATTATTATTTGCCATTTAGAACTAGGGTGTAGTGACTTACAGCTCTCAACCATTTCTGTGTGAGATTAATGTCGTCAGGGATGGAGGGGTCCTACAATTTTACGCAGAATCCGAACGATATAGGAAAAAACAATTATTCGACTTTTGTAATGTTGAAAGAAAATCAATAATAGCTTAAGTATGTCCCAAAAGATATTGAGGTTTAACATTCTTCATCTTACCAAGAATTTTATTCGACCATAAAACTCTGGGGAAGAGATGACTTTCCAAGATAGCAGATGATGTCGGACGGATTTATTCTTATTTTGCTGATAGCTACGAATGATAAATGCATGTGGCCTAGATAAATGGAAAAGTTTTTACTCATATCACTTTTATTAAATGTTTTGTTAAGGAAGTATTCTGAAACTGGGTTTAATATTTACTTACATAGTTCATATGTAGTTTTTTAAATCCAATGCTGTCTTCAATTAACAATTTTGAATTTAAACTGATTTAACTTTGAAAAAAAAGATGACAAGGGTGCAAACGTAAGCCTTAAATCGTTTTCTCAGGGTAACGCAAATGATAACTTGCACACTCCTCCTTTTGGTCTAACACCACTTCTACATTTAACCAAATTTTCAGATGAAAAACTCTTCATGAAAAATTCTTTTCATGTATCTACGAAGTTCAAATAAAATAAAGATCTCTCCTTTCAAATTGTTTATGGGAACTAAAGATTCATTTCGACATTTGCACATCACAAATGTAACATCTAACAAAGCTATGATAAGTCTTCAAAAGTTCAAAATTATCGAACGTACTTTTCTGCAATAGGTACTTATGTAGTTACAAGAAAAAGCCAGAACATTTTTACACAAAGAACAAACAATGTTTAGGAGTCCCTAGAGTACCTTCAAGCACAATCACTTTTACCCTGTCCGTAGATTTATGCTGTGTGTCGCGTGCGTCGTTCTTTTCGAATATTTTGTAACATTAGGCTCAAAGCTGAATTCGGGGCCACATCATTCTTTGTATCTTCCAAGAGGCAAGTTCATATATTTAAAAATACACCTGGTCTGGAATATACGTATACCTGCCCTCATGGTGAAGCTAATGTATTCCAAGAATCAGTTTAAGGCCGAATAAGGAGCTTCAGACATCTATTTGATTTCTATTAGGTGTGAGGGATGTGTAGATGCATAAAAAGGAATATATTTCATAATACATTTCAAAGCCACACACCCAAATACACAAAGGTTCAGAGAAAGCCTTTGCGAAATCCTCTTGAAATTCTAAATTTTTTACTCTCAAAAAGGCTAAAAGTGATTTTGTGGTTTGGGAATATTCTCTTAACTTAATATCCCATGGGATCGATAGGGTTTTATTTGTTTGACAATCAATAGCATACACAATACACATATAAGTGCATATATGTATGTTGTATAGGTACATATCTAAAATTGACAATATGATTGGGGGAAAGGTTTGAGAGTAAATTATGTTTTTGACAGAAATGGCCTTTGGGAAATGTTTGCAAACTATTTCATTTTATGAAATCGATATTCAATAAACGGAAGGAAAATAGGGAAAATGGTTTAGTTTTTGTTGTGGTTGAAATTGAATATTTTGTTTTATTTTTCGTTTTTTGGTTTTGTTGTTGTACAAAGTGTTAAAATACATAATTTAATGAAAAATAAAATGAAAATGATACCAACTACACACCATTTTCAAAATGTTTGCTTTTACGAGTATTTATGTTTCGGAGTAAGTCGTTTAAAGATCTTATATTTATAGATAGATTGTAAGGGTAGCCGAGTATAAAGTTCTTATTTGGTTCTAATTTAAACTGTTTCGAAGAGTCTGTCTGTATGTTGCATTTTTATTAAACGAACGTCTCTGTAGCATAACTTCGGCCGAAAGCAATAAGTTTGGCTTTGAAAGCGATTTAAAGTTAAACACGTTATTTATTTTGAAATTATTCCATTTATTCGTAAATATTCAAAGTTGTAATTAGTTGAACTTGTGGGGCGCATTTTATTATCTTAAGTCTTTTAAAGTTTCAATTAATAGGTTTCGCATTAAGAACTTTTACAAATCTATTGTAAGATTTCAAATTTAGCTAGATGTTGAAATAAAGGGTGATTTTCTTGAGGTTAGGATTTTCATGCATTAGTATTTGACAGATCACGCGGGATTTCAGGCATGGTGTCAAAGAGAAAGATGCTCAGTATGCTTTGACATTTCATCATGAATAAACTTACTAACGAGCAACGCTTGTTGAATTTTATTACCAAAATCAGTGTTCGGTTCGAAATGTGTTTCGCGCTTTACGTCCGATTTATGGTCTACATAATCGACCAAGTGAGCGAACAATTAATGCGATTGTGACCAAGCTTCGCACTCAGTTTACTTTATTGGACATTAAACCAACCACACGAATGCGTACAGTGCGTACAGAAGAGAATATTGCGTCTGTTTCTGAGAGTGTTGCTGAAGACCGTGAAATGTCGATTCGTCGCCGTTCGCAGCAATTGGGTTTGTGTTATTCGACCACATGGAAGATTTTACGCAAAGATCTTGGTGTAAAACCGTACAAAATACAGCTCGTGCAAGAACTGAAGCGGACCGATCTGCCACAACGTCGAATTTTCAGTGAATGGGCCCTAGAAAAGTTGGCAGAAAATCCGCTTTTTTATCGACAAATTTTGTTCAGCGATGAGGCTCATTTCTGGTTGAACGGCTACGTAAATAAGCAAAATTGCCGCATTTGGAGCGAAGAGCAACCAGAAGCCGTTCAAGAACTGCCCATGCATCCCGAAAAATGCACTGTTTGGTGTGGTTTGTACGCTGGTGGAATCATTGGACCGTATTTTTTCAAAGATGCTGTTGGACGCAACGTTACGGTGGATGGCGATCGCTATCGTTCAATGCTAACAAACTTTTTGTTGCCAAAAATGGAAGAACTGAACTTGGTTGACATGTGGTTTCAACAAGATGGCGCTACATGCCACACAGCTCACGATTCTATGGCCATTTTGAGGGAAAACTTCGGAGAACAATTCATCTCAAGGAACGGACCGGTAAGTTGGCCACCAAGATCATGCGATTTGACGCCTTTAGACTATTTTTTGTGGGGTACGTCAAGTCTAAAGTCTACACAAATAAGCCAGCAACTATTCCAGCTTTGGAAGACAACATTTCCAAAGAAATTCGGGCTATTCCGGCCGAAATGCTCGAAAAAGTTACCCAAAATTGGACTTTCCGAATGGACCACCTAAGACGCAGCCGCGGTCAACATTTAAATGAAATTATCTTCAAAAAGTAAATTTCATGAACCAATCTAACGTTTCAAATAAAGAATCGATGAGATTTTGCAAATTTTATGCGTTTTTTTTTTTAAAAAGTTCTCAAGCTCTTAAAAAATCACCGTTTACAATGAGAGTACAACACTTGTTATGTTTTATAGCAGGGTGTCCTTTGGTTAGAACATCAGCAGGCATCTCTTCAGTTTTCAAATATTCTACTTTTAATTTATTATCTTCTATAAGATATCGAACGAAATGATGCCTTATATCGGTGTGCTTTGAACGCCATATACTCAGCCTCTGTGGTGGAGAGAGCGACAGTAGGTTGTTTCTTTGTATTACACGAAATAAGTCCTCCTTGGTATTTAAAGAGATAACTTGTAGTTGATTTTCTGTCATCTGAGTCACTAGCCCAGTAAGCATCCGAAAATCCTGATAAAGCCCCCACTACAAAGGATAAATCTGGGCGACTTACTTGTGCTACATATAAAATGCTTCCAATAGCTTCTTGATATGGAACGGTTTTCTGTAATTAGTTTCGTGTTTGCTTTGTTGATGTGTTTCTTTTATAAGCTTTTGGTTAATATCTAAGGGTGTGAATACCGGATTACAATCCTCCATGTTGAATCACTTGAGAATATTCTTTAAGTATGTCCGTTGCTCTATTCATAACTTTCTCTTTTCTCGATCGCGAGTTATTTGCTTACCAAGCACAAACTAAGCTTCTCCAAAATCTTTCATCTCGAATGACTTAGCCAAATTTTCTTTGATAATTCTTTTTTCATCTTTGTTATTTATAAAAATCAGTATGACGTCTACGTGAAAAGCGACAAAAGTTTTATCTGTGCTGTTTGTCTTATAATAAATACACAGATCGGTTTTTGATTGTTTAAGTCCGATTTTCTTTAAAGTTTCATCCAATTTCTAGCTAGCTTGTTTAAGACCGTACAGTGATTTCTTGAGTTTACATACTTCATTTTTAACATTATCAAAACCTTCAGGGAGATTCATGTAAATTTCATCGTAAGTTCACTTTTAAGGAAAGCAGGCACAACATCCATTTGACCGATATCCAAATCATTTCGTACAGCCAAACTTACAAGTACCCTTATGGACGTGTACCTTACGATGGGAGAAAATATTTCTTTATAATCGATCCTTTGACGTTGCGAATACCCCTTTACGACCAATCTAGCTTTATATTTTTCGACATTACCACTTGAGTATTTTTCGTCTTAAATGTCCATTTGGAATTTATGTCTTTCTTTCCTTTTGGTAAAGAAACTATTTCCCAAGTGCCATTTTTCAAAAGAGCTGTATATTCATCGTTCATTGCTTTTTTCCAATCAGACATATGTTGGCTCTTCATTGCCTCAGCGACTGTCTTCGGATCTTCAGCATTGTTGCTGGCCACGTACTATAGATAACCGTATCTTTCAGGTGGATTTCTTATTCTGGTATAGATTGTCTTATTCCTCTTTTAGATATGATTCCTTCTGAAGATTCTTCGACAATCAAATCATCTTTGGCATCCAAAAACTGTTTTCACTTGCTGTTTCGTCACTTATTTCGATTGGTATTTCATTGCTTGAACTCACTGATGGAATTTCGTTTTTATTTCCCAGTGAATCATATAATGTAAAAATATCTCAATAAGATGTATCGTTTGTCTCACGATCTTTTGGAAAAATTTTGCTCATGGAAAATTGCGTCTCGACTTATTATCACTTCTTTTTTCTTAACGTCATAGAAGTGATATGATTTTGAGTATGTGCAGTATCCGATAAAAATAACTTCTTTTTCATTGGCATCGAGTTTCTTCCGCTTTTCTTTGGAATGCGAATAACTGCTTGACAACCGAAAACTTTAAGAAGCTGTAGATTCACTCTTCTTCCACTCCAGATTTCTTCAGGTGTTTTTTCTTTCGTACCCTTGCAACGTGTTCTGTTCGTTAAATAAACTACCGTTTTTGCAGCTTCAGCCCAAAAATGTTTGTGTGTAAACCAGACTCGATGAGAAGAGAACGCGCTTTTTTGATTATGGTTCTATTCATTCTTTCTGCCAACCCGTTTTGCTGTGGAGAATATGGAACCATTGTTTGATGTTGAAGGCCTGCATCTGCTAGAATCTTCTTCATCTTAAAATTGCAATATTCCTTTCCATTGTCGCTTCTTATGGCCTTTATTTTGTTACCAGTCTGATTTTCTAAAAAAATTTTGAACTCAAGGAACTTTTCCTCTACCTCATTCTTGCTTTTAATGAAAAACCCAAAGACTTTTTTTGAAAAATCATCAATGAATAGAAGCATGTACTCTGAACCTCCAATTGATTATTGTTCAATCGGACCACAAAGATCTGTGTGTACTAAGTCTAATATTGATTTTGCTCTAGTACCAATTGAGTTAAACGGCAGGCGTGAATTATCGCAATCAATATTCGGAATCATAGCTTGTGTGGTTTCATGTCCAACACGCTTGTGCCAAAGTTCAAATTGTGAAGCTACATTTGTTGCACTTTGGTTAGGTGGTCTGTTGAGTCGGAACATATTGTTCACCAAGCTTGCAGTTGCAACAACATTACCCCTTTGGTCTTTCACTAAACATCGGTTCTTTGAAAAAAATCATTAAAAAACCCTTCTGAGCAATTCTTGAAACAGATAAAAGGTTAATTCAACATCACTTTTTTTGAATTTTTACCTATACCTTGGACTTGCATTTTTGAATTATTTGCAATATGCACTTTGGTTAGGTGGTCTGTTGAGTCGGAACATATTGTTCACCAAGCTTGCAGTTGCAACAACATTACCCCTTTGGTCTTTCACTAAACATCGGTTCTTTGAAAAAAATCATTAAAAAACCCTTCTGAGCAATTCTTGAAACAGATAAAAGGTTAATTCAACATCACTTTTTTTGAATTTTTACCTATACCTTGGACTTGCATTTTTGAATTATTTGCAATAATCACCTCAGAGTTAAGATTTTCCGTCTTACTTGAAAAGCTTGACGCTCCCGAGTCGAAATACCATTCTTCTTTGTCAAAAGCCGTGACGGAAAAGCATCCTAACATCACATTCTTCTTTTCTTGATGGTTCTTATTCTTTTTTGGACATTTAGCAGCAATATGGCCAAATTCGTTGCAGTTGTAATATTTAGGACCCTTAAAGTTCTTATTCCCAAAGTTTTTCTTGTTCTTGCCAATAAAAGCAGTATCTTGACTTGCATCCAAATTAACGTCTTGAAGAAGTTTGGTTTTAATACTGTCTCCTGTAATAAGAATCCCAGAGCTTTGGATTTCTATTATCATTGGCTTGTATTCTTCGGGAAGACCAGCTAAAAGCATTGATCCTATCCATTCGTCATTTAGGTTAAGATAAACAGACCTGAGCTTGTACGATATATTTAAAACATCGTTAACGTACGCATCTACGGTAGAGAAATCTTTCAATTTTGTAGAACAAACATTTTGGATGAGCCCAACTCTCCTCACAATACCAGAATCTTGAATCCCATATCTCCTAAGCGCTTTTGCATTGTCTTATATGAGGATAAATGGATCTTTCAACAAGCAATATAAGCTCCGCTTTTACCTTTAAGACTTTTAAGAGCTTTTGCATTGTCTTATATGAGGATAAATGGATCTTTCAACAAGCGATATAAGCTCCGCTTTTACCTTTAAGACTTTTAAGAGCTTCGTTGCATCCTTCTCCGTCTCACTACCATCTGAAACAGCCTTCCAAAGTGCATTCATTTGGAAATAAGCTTCAACGAAAAATGTCCAGTCTTCGACGTTTTCGCTTCCCCGAAGCTTTTCAATACTGAATTTCGTTTCAGACATCTTTTCTCCATAAAAATTTCCTTATTATTTTGTATTTAGATCGTGATAAGGCCCATAACCTAATGTTTTAAGATTCTGAACAGTAATAATATTTATTTTCAATAAATCAAACATATAAAAATTAGTACAATTTTATAACGATAAAATAAACTAAGTATTTAAAAACAAAGTATCAAATCTCAACTTTCAACACATCCAAAAGTTTCCTTGAACTGTTTCACTGGCTTATTGAATTTCTCAAAGACTACACATTTATAATTACTAATCCGAGTACATCAATTACTAAAAAGATAGCAAGAGTACGTGAGACTTCTATAATTTTTCATTTTACATACACATCCAATAATAATAAATTTTGTTTGTGTGTGGGCCTATTGTACTTATTGGCGCTTCGGAAATTAAATTACCTCACAATAGTGGAAGGAATATATGGTATATAGTTGGTAGTTGATACTTATGTGTTCATCAATTGCAAATTAGTGATGGGTATACAAACGGTACATACATAAAAATGGATATAACCCTAACCGAAACCCATTTCCGTTTCCGGAATAGGCGTATCACTCGAATACTAAATATATAATTTTTCTATGAAAGCGAAGTTTTATTCATGTTTGGATGCTGAACTACTGTTTAATAGCTTTTTCTTTTTGTTGCTTTAGTACTTCAGTTATCAAGGGCATTGTGTTATCCTTTTATGATTTAGCCATTAGTTGCGGTGTAGAATAAAAAAATTATAAAAACCTCCAATTACGTTGAGTAGTATTTAAGTTGAAATAGTGTCGAATAGATCTCACGTACTGGCGCTGCTTGACTTTTTTTGTATTTATGGCTAAATCTATAAATATAAAGCGAGACATTTACTTACTCAAAACATAATGTTAACAATAATGATTCAATATGTTCTTGCATAGGTTTAAAATGTTCGAGTTAATTTTGGTCATTTAAAATAGCTTTTGTACCATATTTTCGTGAAATTTGACAGTTTTACATCAAACAACTTTTCACAGCTTGTGAATCAATGAATAATTTCAAGAAGCTGGCACTTCTGTATCCACCCGTTGATTCATCTAAACAAATCATGACACTTAATATTGTAAGTTTTGATTTTGACAAATCATATAATTCCACAATCAAAAGAAACAAAGAGGAGTTGTAGGGATACAGTTGTCTATTGTTAAAGTGGTAAAGGACCGAGAAGTTCGCCCCCTCTACTTTTAGTGTTTGTCCTTATGTCTAATTAATGGTCATAGCGAACTAAAATTTGATGGGGAATGGAAGCCTTTTAAATTGAAATGATAGATCTGTTTATGTTCATGTTCAAATGGTAGACATGTGCATTCAAGAGGACACAAGCGTCCACAGGTTTTTCTCAAAACCCACCTCTTTCTATCAACTCCTACTTTCACCTGCCAGCGGTGAACATCGGGTACCTCAACTCGAAATTGGGTTCTAACCATAGTGGAAAGTTTTGCGGGCAGCAAACGAGAGAGGGTGGAGAGGTGTTTCCACTAAGGCACATCTCGTTATCCAAACGGGAGCGAACCATTTCTAGAGATGGAATCAACCTGGCCATCTAGGTTGGGGGTTGTGCTATTGGGGTGACTTCCTAGCCCCGTAAAAATTATACCTTTAGTTGCGAAGCACCAACAAGCCTCGGATACGGACGGATTCACTGTTGACAACAGACGCAAACGAAATAAGGACATCGAACTTCGGATCTGTACGTGGATTGTTAGGTCCCTTAACAGACCACGTGCAGCCAAACAATTCGGAAGACCTTAACTACTGCAAGGCAGATATTACCGCCATCCAAGAAGTGCAATGGGATGGACCTAGCAAACGCAAACTAAAAGACTGCGATGTATACTACGGCGACTGATACCAAGAACAAAGAGAGCGTCTATTTGGGCGTGGATTTGTAGTTGGAACTAGACTCAGGCAAAAGATCTTGAGTGTGAGCGAGCGCATCACGTAAATCCGCATCAAGGCTAAATTCGCCAACATAAACCTATTATGCAAGCATGCTCGAATAGAGGAGAAAGATGAAGACACCAAAGACATATTTTTTGAGCTCTTCAACAAGATATATGAGCAGTGCCCTGGCTATGACATAACAATTATCTTAGGAAACTTAAACTCTAATCTAGGAAGAGAAGACACCTTTGGTGGCACAATCAGGAGCTACAGCCTGCACGACACCACCTCCGAAAATTGATTCAGGCTGATCGATTTATCAGCTAGTACGCAGTTCACACATCTTAATATCCACAAGTTGACATGGAAGTCGCCTGATCAATCAACCGTTAACCAGATTGACCACATTGCGATCGACGCACGATACTTCTCCGGTATACAGGATATCCAAACTTTCCGAGAGGTCAACATTGGCTCGGACCACTACCTCGTTGTAGCCAAGGTACGGCTACGGATATCCCGGTCCAAGCCAAAACAAGGAAGTACTGTTAGAAATTTCGACGTTAGACGTTTACAATTGCAAGAGACTGCCATGTTCTTTTCCGATCGAGTTTCTAATAACCTCTTAAGTAGTATTATGCTACCTGAATTAAGCATTGAAAACCATGCGGCAACATTGCCTTGTTTAAATAAGAGATGCCACCTCTGAAGTGCTAGTTTTCACACAGCCACAACTGCGAAACCCCTGGTTTGACGACGAATGCCGGCAAGCGCACACAGCGAAACAAGAGGCATACAAAAAACAAAACGGCGCTGCACAGAAGGACCAGAGCTGCTCACGATCTCTACGAGCAGAAGAGGAGAAAGGAATACCGGCTTCTTAGAAAAAAAAAGAGAGCAGGCGAAGCGCCCGATCGAGGAGATAGATTGATGTCACAACAGGAATGAGGTTCGTAAATTTTACCAAAAGGTAAAAAAAACATCCCAAGTGTACCAGCCACGAACCGAAGCCTGTAAGGACGATCAGGGGAACATCGTAGTAGAACCACAGTCTATGTTAAGAATATGGAAAACCACTCCACTGCAAGGGAGAGAGAACCACTCAATCTAGGCGACGCAGATCAAAAATTCCGCTTACCCGACCTTGACGAAGTGAAGACATCTATATCTAAACTGAAGTGAAACAAAGCTGCTGGGGCTGACGGCATCGCTGCCAAACTACTCAAAGCAGCAGGTGATGACTTGGTAGGGAGCATGCACCAACTCATCTGCAAAATATGGTCGGAATGAAGCAAGCCCGATTGATTGCTGAGTGGAATCTCAGCATAGTGTGCCCGATACATAAGAAAGGAGACCATCTAAATTGCGCCAACTACAGAGGCATCAGTCTCCTCAACATTGCATATAAGATCATCTCTACCGTATTATGTGAATGTCTGAAGCTGTTCGTCAACAACCTGATAGGGTATTATCAGTGTGCTTTCAGGCCAGGAAAGTCTTCTATCGACCAAATATTAACACTACGGCAGATCTTGAAAAAAACCCAGGAGCTTCAAATCGAAACCCACTATCACTTTATCAATTTTAAAGCCAATTACGCAAGCATCGACAGGGAAGAGCTCTACAGAGCAATGCACGCTGCTCTATCAAGGTCGAAAAAGATCTAACCGATGCATTTGATGTAAAAAAAGAGAAGGCGGTGCACTGTCATGCGACTTCTTCAACATCGTTCTGGAAAGAATTGTGCAAAACTCAAGCGTCAACACTACAGGCACAATCTTCAAAAGGTCCATCCAATTACTCGGATATGCAAATGATACTGAAATAATGGAACGAAGAATAACTCTGCTTTTTTGAACTAAGAAGGCAATTGAAAAGTAAAGTCCTCTCTCGAGCATCTAAAATCACCATCTCTAAGACACTCATCATCCCGGTTCTCATTTATGGCGCTGAGGCCTGGACCCTATCAAAGAAAGATGAGAACGTCTTAGTATGCTTTGAGAGAAAAATTCTTCAGGTGATTTTTGGTCCCGTCCGCATAGATGGAGAATGGAGGAGAAGATATAACGATGGACTGTACGGGCTGTACAGTGACACTGACCTAGTTAACAGAATTAATGTCCAACGGCTTAGATGGCTGGGTCATGTAGAGCGACCAGCCCGGAAAGTTTTCGAATCCAATCCCGTGGTACCGCGCAATAGAGGAAGACCGCACTCAGGTGGGTGAAGACCTCAACTAACTTGGCGTGCGAAACTGAATACAGATGGCTAGGGACCGATCTCACTGGAGACGAATGTTGGTTGAGGCCCAGGTCCGCCCCGGACTGTAGCGCCGCCTTTAGTAAGTAAGTAGATCTGTTGAAATTATTGCGATTCAAGATAAAGGTGTGGTTTTTGACAAATACTCCATCATAACACCTGCTCCTTCATCCAATATACTTCCTTAAGGTCGCGTTACAGTCCTATGTGAATCAGGGCCTTACTCAACAAACATCGCCATTTAGCTCGGTCCCTACCTAGACTGTCCAGTTTCGCACTCGCAGTTGGGTGAGATCACTTTCTAAGTGTGCGCTGTTCTGTGGGCGATAATTCGAAGACTTTCCGGACCAAAAGCATTGGTTTCCATGCGCTCTACGTGACCGAGTCATCTTCCTCGTTGCACTTTTATCCTTCTGGATAATTCTACGTCGCTGTACAACTCGTCGTTCCATCTTCTCCAACACTCACTTTCTATGTTTACGGGAATGTACGTCATCCAGTGTTATTTACTGTGTTCATAGTGAGGCCTAGACAAAGTCCGTAAGTTCCACAAAGTTGCGTCTGTCGATGGGGACGTTTTGACCGAGACGTTCGGTGTTGTAGGTACGTTCTTGATGACAGTATTTACTTTGTTTTGCTCTCATTAATTGCTTAAACCCATTTTTGCTGCCTCTGCCTCAATATTCACAAAATCCCCATTGACATCACGCTGAGTTCTTCCGATTTTTTCAATCTCACCTGCAAATACGATTATTCCAGTAATTGGAAAGATCTTTAAATGATAGAGTCTCTAGTGTTGACGTTGGAGTTCTGTTCTTTTCTTTCAAGTACGATGTTAAGAAAATCACATGGCAGCGCATCATCTTGTCTAAAGACTTTTTTGATATCGAAAGCTTCGGTTAAGTTGTTTGGAAACTTTATAGAAGAATAGACAGGTTCGGCAGGGATGCCCAAACTGGACATGATTCTAAACAACTCGGCCCTGTAGATGCCGTCATATGCGGCCTTGAAATCGATGAAAAGATGATGGATTTCAATGCACTGTTCTTGGGTATTTTCCCATAAGCTTTCCTGGCCTAAGACTATACTGATATGGTCCTCTCAGACGCCAGAGAAGATTTTTAAGTAGACTGATCCCTCTTTAGTTGGTGCACTTCAGAGGGCCTCTTGTTTTTAGAATCGGGCAAACAATACTGAGGTTCTATTCATTGGGCATGCTTTCTTCTGACCATATCTTACAGATAAGTAGCTGCTTTCAAGAGCTCAGCATTCAAGCCATCTGCTACGAAGGCTTTGTTAGACTTCAGCTTAGTTAGGTCAATTTTTACTTCGTATAAGTAAGGATAACGAGATTGTTGAATCCAGCCTGACAGAAGAATTCGGTTCGTCATCACCGTTATACAGTCTGCAGAAGTGGTCTTTTCAAATCCTCAGTATTGACTGCGGTTCTAATGTGATGTTTATACTTCCGTCTTTATAACTTTAGTTTCAAGGTTAATGTTCTTGTGAATTTCGTTACACCTGCTCATAAAACTTTTCAACTTCATTTCAGTTTTTGAACCTCTAAATATCTTCGACCACAAAATTTCTCATGCTCTCTCTTTTTCCTAATGAGAAGACGATATTCCTTTCTCTTCTTCATAGAGCTCGTGAGCAGTTCTCGTGCTTCTATATAGGTATATCGCTGCTTTGCGTGCCTATTGCTTGACTTGCCTGTAGACATTCCTCATCAAACCAGGGGTTTCTTTTTTGTATTTGTTTGAAACCCAGCACGTCGGAGTTGGCTTCTATAATTGGATCTTGGCAATGTTGCCACGTTCGGAGAAGGATTTGGTCATCTCTTGCGCTTGTAGCTGTTCATGTTGGTGTGCAGACTGTATTTACCGATTATTCTAACAAAGATGTCTTCTCTTTATAGATAACACACTGCTATTGTCCAAGAGCTCGAAGAACATATCCTTATATTGCGGAACTTAGCTTTGATGTATATGGTCATGAAGAGCTCATTGATCCAGCTATAGCTCAAGACTTATAGCCTAAGTCTGGCTTCAATGACAAACTCACATTCAAATAAGCATTATTGCTTTTTTCGCGGTAGCAGTCACCATAGTAAATATCGTAGTTTGTCATCTTTTGTTCACCCGACCTTTTTTTTTTATAATAAGCAAACACTAAAAGGGATTTTTATACCTTTAATATGCCAAAGACACAGTGTGAGCATCCGAAGAGGAGGGTTGTGAGTCTGGAAACGAATATGAAAAGCTAAGAGTGCTATCGTCAGCGAAGCAATGTATTGGATTAGAAGTAGCAGACAGGAGATCATTTATAAAAATGAGGAAGAGGGTCGGAGACAAAACGGAGCCCTGGGGCAAACCAGCGTTTATTTTATGAGTTTCAGACTTGAATCCGTCCAACTCAACGGTTCGAAAGAAAATTTCTAATCCAAAGAAGAAGAGATTCGTCGATACCGAAAGCACGCATTTTCGATAAGAGAGCAAGATGCCAAACTTTATCAAATGCCTTTGAAATATCAAGTGCAATAATCTTACTTTCTCCAAAACGATGTAAAGATCTGTTCCACTGTTCGGTGAGATGAACCATGAGATCACCATTAAGAAGCTTCCTTTCTCAACATATTTCTTAATTTGATAATTAATCAGCGTTTCCATGACCTTAGAAAAAAGGGACGTTAGTGCTATCGGTCGGTAATTTGTGGGAGAAGAAGATTCGCCTTTTTTTGGAATTGGCTGAACAAATGCAGTTTTCCAACTACTTGGAACGAGCCCAGAAGAATAGGATAGATGGAAAAGCTTACGCAGTGGTTTTGCTAGCGTGGAATAACACCTCTTCAGAATAATAGCGGGGATACCATCTGGGCCAGCTGATTTATGAATGTTGAGATCTTTAAGAACTCTCGCCACAGTTCGAGTACGAAAAAAGATTGGTTCCATAGAATCATTTACGCGTTCAAGAACTGGGGGAGTCATGACACTATCTGGTAAGGTGGAATTTTCGGCGAACTGCCTTGCAAATAAGTTCGCTTTATCAATGGAGCTAACTAAAGGAGTGTCATTGACAACAAGCGTAGGAACCGAGGAAGAGGAAGAATTGCCCATGTTTTTTACAAATGACCACAAATTTTGTACTGCCTTTGGGACATTGCAGTATTTTTCGCCGTAATTTTTGGTCAAGTAAAAATTTGGTCCTTCGAATATAGGCGTTGCAGGCCTTCCTGGCTTGCTTAAACTTTTTCCGGTTTTCCTCAGTTCGGTTGGCTTTAAAACACCGGAAGCTCACCTCTTTCTCCTTGATAAACTCTTTGCAGCTCGTACGAACCATGATTTAACCTTGGGTTTAATACTTTTAACCCTATTCGGGATAAACGTTTCCATTCCCAAATGAATCATACTAGAAATCATATCTGCAATGGAGTCTACGTCGCTACCGAGGAAGCATAGCGACCAGTTAAAGATCCTGAAGAAATTATTGAGACCGTCCCAGTTGGCTTTCTCGTACTGCCAAATGGTTCTCTTTCTTTAACTGGATTTGTTTGACACGAGAAATAAGCAGATATAACACTATGGTCCGATGTGCCTAGAGGCGTCAATACACTGATTGTGTACTTATCAGGATCAGAAGTGAGAAACAAGTCATGGGTATTTTCTGCTCGGCCGTTAACGTCTGATATTCGAGTAGGCTCATTGACAAGCTGAGTAAGATGGTTAAACTCAGCAAAAATCTCAGCACACATTCCTTCGGGCGTTGTCTGGCCCGAATGGCGAAGCCACGAAGAATTGTGAACATTGAAATCGCCCGTAATAACGATTTCAGTGTGAGGATACAGGGAGACAATTCTTTGTATACCTTTCCCATCGCAGTTGCTGGATGGTGGTAATATCTGCTTCATCCTTTAACCAATATGTTTGAATTTATTTTAAAAGAACGTAGTTTAATATGTTGCAAGAATCGCTTTTTGGCAGAGAAATTGATCGCCAAGCATCTCCTATTTTTGATAATATCTCAGCATAGTTAAATGCGTAAACGCCTCATTTCAAAAGCGAGGATGGGTCCAAAAGCAGGCAGCTTTTAATGAGATGCTACTAATTAGTTTTGAAAAAAGTATGCATGTATTGAATATCTAATTATAATTGCTTTCACCGGATCTTCTTGAATAAGCTTTTACCTTTGTAAAAAGTAGATAAAAATAATCCCCAGCCTTGTAATTTTCCCCAAACAACAAATCATGTCATAATATTTCTCCGTTGCATCTTGAAGGACGCACAAACAAGCAAACAAACAAACAAACTGACTCTTTTTATATTATTAATAGTAAAGATACACAATACACATGTATGTATGTGGACAAGACACGGAGCACATATGGGAGCCTTATTTGATATTTGAAATGAGTTGGCTTAAAAAGGTGCAAACATTTTTCCTCTTCAACTCATGATTCATGGAAAAGTATCCATTTGTATTATAATGTATCATAATTTTGCACAGCAGGGAAAGAAGAAGCCACTTAAATTAAATCATTTTATCAACATAATTTGATATTACTCGTAGATACAAATAAAATAGTGCTAACTTACACATACATATAAATGGAGTGTGTGAATTCAATTCGAACAACATAATGTAACTCTGTATAATCCTATTAAATGTTTCAAAGGCTTCAATCATAACACATTCTATTATAAGTTATTGTTACTTTATTATAACACACCGGCCGGTTAGGTCGTCCATCCTTGATTTCCAATCTACTACGTCAACACCTTTTCAAAATCATTTCAGAAGATATAAAAATGTTCCAAAAGGCATACATACCTTCCTAACCTAACCCATACTCTTTTCCATCCAATATACGAGTATGTAGCAGGGTTTGATCCATGGACATTAAAGCCTGGGTGTAAAAATGAATATATTTTTTCAGTACGCAACACTAAAAGTGCCTTAGTATAGGTAGTTGGGATGTTGATGTGTTCCGCCTCTTCGATCATTGATTTTTTATCGTCTACTGAATAAGCTAACTAATCGTCCGTGACACGTGTTCCACCAAAGAATATTCATCTCGCATCCTCATACCGTCTAAGCTTTCGCTATCGAACTTTTATCATACAAAAATACCAAATTGTGTAAACACAAGGTAAAGTTCTTTTTATGCTCTTTTCTTACTTTTCTCCTGTGTAAATCTACTTAATTGACTTTTAATAAAGACACGTCAGGTTATTAAGAATGGAAGCAGGCAAGGCAGTTATAGTACCTTAACACCAGCTAAGGTATCTATACTATACGTACCGTGCAGTACAGGTAAGGTAGTGTAAGTAAAGGTATCCTTTGGTGTTATTGTTTGGTTGGTTGGACTTTTGCGTCTTCGTTTACAAAGTTTTCTCTCTCTGCTCTACCATAAAATCTTTAGATTCCTATGAAACTGTAACGAGTATGATGAGGCTGAAACTGAGGCTGAGGCACTTCCAATTTCTCGGTGCTTTATCGCTTCTATGAGTCTCATAAATCATCGTTTATCTAAGTTATGTCTGCATGAACCTTTCATCGTACAAGTACATGTAATTCCACAAATAACCTCAACTGATTACATTCTTTTTTATGGAATTTTTTGTAAGACATTCTTCTTTTTGCTCCACCACCACTAACGCACCCTTATCGTAGGCCCTCCTCAACCCAAAAGAATGTGAAGAATATTACTATAAGAAGTTAGTTTGATATTTTTTTCCTTGTTTTTGTTTTTATTCCTTAAGAATATTATAGGCTTAAGGACATGTGGAGGCATAGCAAAAGACTCAGGCTCGGGCCTCCATGTTGTAGCAACAAGACTCATACTTACGTAATACAGTAGATGCTTGCCAGCGTGATATTTTTATTTTGTATTTAACTTCTCACTTTTTGACATACGTGGTGTGCTCGTGCAGTAGCAAAATTTGGCGCTGTAAATTTTTCCATAACAAGCCTAGAACACAAGAACATCCGACCAGAAAAAAAGCAATACTAAGTAGTAAGAGTAGGCACAGACACAGGCGTCCTGTGGGGGGTAAGGAGCAAAGAGGGGCGTTTTTCCCCCTGGATATACATTTTAGTGATTTTTTTTTTAGTTACCCTTGGCTAAACGAAGAAGGTTCACTTATTTCCGGTTATATCAGTGTCGAATCTAATAAGGAGTAATTTGACACTTTGGTTAAATAGTTCGTGTAGTTTCAAAGTTCAAGGCCTAATTTTATTGTCAAATACCTCTGTTGTTTTGTTTTTTCTTAGGATCAATTTTACTTACCATTTCTTTGAAATATCGAAGTTTATTTATAGTGTGACCGCTACACCTCTATAATCCTATTTGCGGGCGCCTTTGGTTAAAGTTATAGTGTGCGTATATTGTATCTTTTATAGAAGATGCTGACTTGGCAGCAGGAAGAATAAAAGTCATGAAGCAAGACGAAGACGAAAACGACACACGGTGGCAAAAGCGGTGGATGTATGGTGGTAGCTGAAGCAATTTCCCTTAAGCGATGTAAATTCTTGTTGAAATATTTACACTTTATTATGATGCGCGCGAGAAAGAAAAAGTTTTTCATTTCGCTGTTTCGCACGCTTCAGTCTGACAAATTCTCAAAGTTTTTGACAGTTTTATATGCGCTGAATGTGATGTGTGACTCTACCTATGTTTTGTATTAAACTATGTTTATATGGAAACATTGCTTAAGCTTTATCAGCATGAAGTTTATGAGTGGGGTTTTTTGATATGGTTAAGTAGGTACATGGAGAGGTGAGAATAAATTTGTGCTTTGATAGTGTTGACAGGGTTTTAGTGTAAATGCGTACTTACCAAGGCAAACTACTTACCTAAACCTAGGTGATGGTATAGATTTTACGCAACATGTAGATCTAACATGTAAAGTGTAGTTAAATAAATTGTATGAGTGGATCTCACGACCTTACTATCAACATTAACAGCAGCAGCGGATTAACACTATAATATGGAAGATAGAAATAGTTTTGTGGTCTCATTAAGACTTAAACGTTTATTGATTCATACAGGGTTTTCAATATTGTTTGGGACTTGACTATTTTTATTGTCAATGCACCCTCACAAAACAATCTTTTACTAGTTCGAAGAAGCCAATATTTTCATAAATGGGGGGTTCGCAAAATGGCGGACTTGTCCACAAAATATGAGAAATGTATGGCAAGAAATGTTGATTCATAGAAGAAGCAGAAGCAGCTTAGAAGTTATGGTAAGGTTTCAGGATTGCTTTGAAGCACTGAAGTATTCTCTGTCGGCTTTAAGAAACTGCCCGCTAGGTTAGGTTAGGTTAGGTTAAAGTGGCTGTCCAAGATGGAAACGGACACATTTAGGCCAATTTAATACCCCATTGTGATACCACATGAATCTTGAGGCTTCTTCCTAAGCTCAATGGAACCAGTTTGAGTCCCTTACGAAAAGTGAAGATGACTATAAAGCTTCTGTAAATGTCATTTAAGAATACGCCTAGTCACGTGGTTTGCTTTCCTATTTGACAGTGTGCGGTTATGATACCTATTATCGAGCTTATATGCGATCTGCTTAGAGATAGCAAGCACCTTTAACGTTTTAAATCTAGAGTTGGTTAGATGTTTTTTGTTACTTGACACGTGGTGATGTTGTTCCACCTGGTGCCTGCTCTCCTCGCAGCGTCTTGCATTAGCAACAGTTTACAAGTAGCGATTGGTATGCCAGGATGAGATAAACGTGGTAGGATGGGCTGCACTGTACCGTTCCTGGCGAGTTCATATGCCTTACAGTTACCTGGAATTTCTCTATGGCCAAGCAACCAGCAAAGGTGAATATTAAACTGTTGTGCCATCTCCATTAGAGATGATCAAAAGTTATGGACTGTTATAGAGTCTGTAGAGTTAAAGTGAAGAGATTTGAAAGCAGCCTGACTATCTGAGAAAATACGGATATCAGATGTTAATATCACGTTTTCATTAAGCCACGACAAGACTTCGGAACACGCTACAATGATTGGGAAGGCGGAATGAGAGACTTACTTTCAGTCGTTTAGAGTACACACCTCCACCAACCCTTTCTTTTGTTTTTGAACCATCTGTAAAAAATGGATTGACCCATCTTCCAGGAATGTCCTTTTCTCTCAAAAAGATTTGGGAGGTATAGAAATCTGGAAATTTCTGTCGAATTGCAGTTGGAGGATGGTGTATTCTGTGTGCTGCCGCTGCTTTATGTTTTTATCAGCTGCTACTACTGACCAAAGGTATTTGATAAATTGACCTACTTCAAATACAAGCTCCGCTATTTACTGATATGCAGCTCCAGGCCAAGGCATCACCTTGTCGGAGTCCTTTGTGGATGTTTACTGGTCTTGATAGCAATGCGGCTATTTTAACTTGGTTTCTTATATTAGTCATGGTCAACATAGGTTATAGTCGTATCAATATATTTGGTACGCCGAGCTATCCCATGAGGTTGTATAGTTCTACCTTGGCTTGCTTTCATTGGGAACCTTAAAGTCTTTTGTCTTTAAACATATGATAAGACTAGAATATTACATTCTAGACACCTCTTCCTCAGGGTAAAAATCGTATCTGATATCGTCCGATGATAGCTTTAGCGTATGGGGCCAACCGATCTTGTGGGATAGACGAGAGTATCATAAAGGTATTACTTGACAACGTGATACCCATATAGATGTTGCAAGTTGTGACATCTCCTTTCTTGTGTATGGGACATATATGTATAATACTTTTCGGCAGTCTTCTAGCATTTTTTCATGTTCCCATGCGTGCACTATACTTTTATGAATTGCTCGATGTAAAGCTAGAAAAACATGTTGAAAAAACTCAGCTGATATGTCATTATCCCCCACAGCTTTTGTTTTGTTTGAGCCTTTTTAACCGCTTTCGCGCTCCACTTCTTCAGTGAGATGACCGTTTGGCAATTAATAAAAGTATTCTTCCCATCGCTCCAGTATAGCAGCAAAGTCGATAGTCAATTTTAACTCTCCAGCCTTCCGATTAGGTCCAGCGTCGTGTATTTCGGATGGATTGATAAAACTTCCGCAACTTGGGCGGACCTTGCTCTTGGCTTTTGTTTAAGTTCACTGATCAAGTTCTTCTCACAAGCTGCTTTTTTTCTGTCTATGAAGTTGTTTTTTTGCGTTCTATCAGTTTCGTAGTACCCGTGGCATGATGGTTAGTGCGTTGAACTGTCATGCCAGACGTCTTGGGTTCGATCCCTACCTATGCCATCTACAGTCTTTTCACGGGTACTGCCTCTTGCGAGGAATTGACAAATTCTCCAACAGTAAGTCTTGTCATGAAAAAGTGCTTTGTCAAATTAGCCGTTCGGATTCGGCATATAAACCGTAGGTCTCCTCCATTCCTGACAACATTACTCGCTCACAGGAATGGTTGAGAGTTGTAAGACACTAGGCTGATCTCTGATCTCTGCAACTGCTGCTTAAAATAGAGTTGATAGTTTTAATTAAAGTATTTTTAAGGTGTGTCTACTTTTCTTCTATGCCCGGCATACTGCCCCAGGACTTACTCCTCCTTCATTGAGCTCATCGAGGGCGAGTTCTAAAGCATGACCAAAGGTGTTCCTGGTTTTCTTGTTCCGTAAGGCAGTAGTGTTATTTCTTACCTGCTCCGTAGGTGCAAAACGACTTCGGAAGGCAAGCAGCCCTCGAAATACCATAACAACGAAATATCCGTTTGCTTCAAGTAGTTTTATATATATCCTTACGCGGGAACCTTATACTACCAACAAACAAGTGTTTTTGATGCATCCAGTTCCATAATGCCTGAATAGCTGGTCCCGGTCTATTTTTGCATTAAAATTTCCAAGAATAACTTTTACAGCATAACCAGGGCAGCCATTGAGGGCCCTTTCGACATGCGCGTAGAAGGTCAGTGAACTCGTCTTCAGGTCCGTGAACGTTTATAAGCCTGGTGTTATGAAATTTGCCTCGTACACAAAGTTTACATTAGCCTTTCGCTTATTGCGTTACAGCTGATAATAGTGTGTGTTCTTCAACGTTGACAAAACCACTGGCTTAGTCGGTTTCCAAGTGGATAGAAAACAGAATTTGTGCAGCCTGTCCCTGACTCCCCTTCTAACTATCGTCCAATTGCACTAACGTCAATAGGTCTACTGGTGATCTCATAGTTTATCTTACCGAACATTGGAACAAATCTTTTCATTGTTTGGGAGAAAGTAAGATTATGGAAATTAATTCTTTCAAGGCATTTGATAGAGTTTGGCTTCTCTTATCGAAAATGCGTGCTTTTAGTCATGATGAATCTATTCTTTGTTGGAATAGAAATTACTTTTTGGAGTAGCATTGGACGAGCTCAAATCTGATGCCCATAAAATAAACGCTGATGTTTCACAGGGCCCAATTTTATCCCTAACACTCTTCTTTATTTTTAAAAATGATATTTTTTTTGCAAATTTTAAACCATTGTTGTTTCGCTGATGAAGGCATCTTTTTATATTAAGGCTGGTACTGTACTTGAGTCTTTCGGATAGGAGAGAATTTAAAAGAGAGCTTACAAATTATAAGAAATCGTTCTCCGAAACATTTTCTTCTCTTGAACACCGCCGAAAATGTCTTAGTTTTCATGAATTCGAAACAGGAAGTAATATTAAATATTACTAGACCCATTTTTCATCATAATATTTCGTTTGCAAAGTCGGGGTGGATTCAAATTACGCAGTATCATAATAACAGAACCAACTTTGAATTGCAAGTTATGTTGTAGAAATCTTGGTAACTGCAAAATGTTCAAAAAATCCGTAGGATAATTTACTACATCATCGGGATTTGCTATGTAATCAACGGATTTGTGTGTCACCAAATCGTCAGCGATTAAGATTGAATGGTGATATTTTTCTTTTCAGCGTGAATCGCTCGTTAACTTAACAGGTCATAATTCTGATAATTCTCACTAATATTTGGGGAAAAATGTGCAATAACAGCTAATTAAGAGTCTACAAGAGTAATTAATCCAGTTGTTGCATCAACTGGCATTTTTACATTTCCAACAGCTGATATGATGCTATCCATACTTATTATTAAGTAAGCGATTATATCATGGCTTTCAAGTAGTTTTCGGCCCGTGTCCAACTCACGTTCAATTACCGTCCACTTCGGATTGCATTGTGAACGTTATAAATAAATCTGGAGTTCCATAATTTCCCACGTACGTCATAACGTCTTGAGCGTATTCGTGCATGTGGCGTGGAATTCCGATATAAGATGATTTGAGAATCGTCAGGCGTCCAATATTTTGAACGTTACCAACTGAGTGAATAGCATGACACAAGGGTATGTATTCCTCAGATCGTAGCTTTGCCTGATTGAATCGGATTAAAGCTAAACGTTCGGTATCGCCTCTGGTATATATGTCGACAGCGAATTGCTGGAATCATACGATACGCATAGTAATTCACTGCGAATTTTGTTCGGATTGTTATTGGAAACCAATATAGCAATAATTAGAGTGTGAATATTGTATCTGAACATTGTGCCTGTAATTGGTCCACCATCTTAAACGGGATGTCGTATCCGTCTTGTCCTTGCCAATAAATGATTGAATATTGTAACGCTTTTACACTATGCATGATTTTGCTTCATCGCTGAACGACAATGTCTTCTCACTTAGTTGAATCGCCAAAAATAATTGCAGCTGCATCATCAATAGTGGGTGCCTGTTCACTACCAATGTCGGCAGGCAAATGCAGCCAAACAGCAGGCACGCAAAGCGGCATAAAAGGACGAGAGCTGCTAGTGAGCTCTATGAGCGGAAGAGGCTAGAGGAACACCGACTTCTCAAAAGGAAAAAGAGAGGGCATGAAAAGCGTGCTGTCGAAGATGTTGAGAGGTTTAAAAAAAGGTTTAAAAAGGAATGAAGTTCGAAAGTTTTATGAACAGGTGAAACGAAATTCACAGGTACATAAACCTAGAACCGAAGGCTGGAAAGACGAAAGTGGAAACATCATAGTGAAACCGCAGTCAATGCTGAGGATATGGAAGGACCACTTCAGCAGACTGTATAATGGCGACGACGAACTGAATTCCGCTGTCAGTCAGGATGATCCATTCAACATAGACGCCAAAAGCGAAGTAAAGATTGTCATATCTAAGCTGAAGTCTAATAAAGACGCTGGAGAGGATGGCTTGAATGCCAAGCTCTTTAAAGCAGCTCAAGATAATTTAGTTAGGAGCATGCACAAACTTATCTGTAAGATATGGTCGGAAGAAAGCATGCACGATGAATGGAACCTCAGTATTGTTTGCCTGATCCTGAAAAAAGAAGACCCTCTAAACTGCACCAACTATAGAGGAATCAGTCTACTTAACATCGCCTATAAAATCATCTCTGACCAAATGTGTTAACGTCTAAAGCCCATCGCAACAAAGTCCACAGTTTATCAAATATTCACATTACGGCAGATCCTGGAAAAAAAACCAAGAACACCAAATTGACACCCACCATCTTTTCATCGATGTCAAGGCCGCATATGACAGCATCTACAGGGACGAGCTGTATAGCGCCATGTCTACTTTTGGCATCCGTGCCAAACTCGTCCGTTTGTGCAAGATGACCATGGAGATTTGACGCTGCTCCATAAAGGTTGGAAACAACTTAACAGAACCTCAGGCTTTAGACAAGGTGATGCGCTGTCATGTGATTTTTTTAAAGAATAGTGCAGAGCTCACAAGGCAACACTATCTTTCAAAAGTCTATCCAATTACTGGCATATGCTGATGACATTGACATAATCGGAAGAACTCATCGTGATGTCAGTGGGTGATGGGTATTGAAGCAAAAGCGGCAAAAATGGGTTTAACGGTTAATGAGGGCAAAACAAAGTACATGCTGTCGTCAAGAAAGGACCTACAACACCGACGTCTTGGTCCAAACGTCACCATCGACAGACGTAATTTTGAGGTAGTCAAGGACTTCGTATACCTAGGCTCCAATGTGAACGCAGAAAACAACACCAGCGCTGAGATCAAATGCAGAATGACTCTTGCTAACCACTGTTTCTTTGGGTTAAGAAAGCAGTTGAGTGCTGAAGTCCTCTCTCGAGGGACCAAAGTATTGCTATAAAAGACCCTTATCATCCCCGTCTTGCTATACGGTGCAGAAGCATGGACTATGACAAAAGCAGATGAAAGCGCCTTGGGTCAATTCGAGAAAAAAAGTTCTTCGTGTTCGGTCCCGTATGTATCGAAGGGGAGTGGAGGAGAAGATGGAACGACGAGCTTAACGGGCTGTAAGGGTAAAAGTCCAGCGACTAAGATGGCTGGGTCACGTAGAGCGCATGGAAACCAATGCTCCGGCCCGAAAAGGCTTCGAATCCACATCCACAGGACAGCGCAGTAGAGGAAGACCGCGGATCAGGTGGCACGCACAAGTGGAAGGTGACCGGTCCCGTATGTATCGAAGGGGAGTGGAGGAGAAGATGGAACGACGAGCTTAACGGGCTGTAAGGGCAAAAGTCCAGCGACTAAGATGGCTGGGTCACGTAGAGCGCGTGGAAACCAATGCTCCGGCCCGGAAAGGCTTCAAATCCACATCCACAGGACAGCGCAGTAGAGGAAAACCGCGGATCAGGTGCACGCACAAGTGGAAGGTGACCTCACCCAACTTGGAGCGCAAAACTGGAGACATCTAGCTAGGGACCGAGCTATATGTAGAATTTTTTTGGGTGAAGTCCTAGGTCACACAGGACTGTAGCGCGACCTTAAGTAAGTAAGTAACCACAGCGTTATTAGCGTGAAAAAAAGAGAACTGATTTTCTCGAAATCATACCAAATTTGCTCAGAATGTTTAATATAGAATTTTATATAAGTAGATTTGGGGTCAACAAAATTTTTCACTTTTTTCTTAAATTTCTCTATGATAAAAAAAACACTCACTGAATTAAAAAAAAACAAGCTTTTAAATATTTTTTTTGTATTATCTTTAAAATAAACGTTATTTGAAGTCGATATCTCTGACGTTTCTAGAGACTAGAGATATGGTTGATTAAAAAAAACCTGTCCATTAAAAAGTAAGCTTTGACTTAGAATATAGGGTCCTTGAAACGGCAAAGAACTTACAAATTTTCAATTCACGAATCGGAACTTTTACAATAGCTTTATGTGGGAAGCTAAACGGAGTTCACCGTTTTTCCTAATTTGTGTATGCTATAAACCTCACGGAGCACGAGACCTTTTTAACGAATGCAAAACCGTGGAAATCGGTTCGTGCGTCCTGCAGTTATAGCTTGAGGAAGGAAAACCCGACTTATTTTTATATTAAAGATTAATATTAGATCAAATACTTGCGCTACATTTGCTATCTGTAGAGTTTAGACATAATACATAATTCATCTACATATACGCTATCATAAACTTATATCGGGTACCGTACAAATGTTTATACATTTGAAATTGAAATTCTATCTACAAAAGAATACCTTTTAATTTCTTAAAAACTTAAAAACCATGGAAGCATACTCCGAAAAATAATTAGGAATCCTATTTAATTAGTTTTCATATGTCAAAGCAACCTACAGATACATTTTAAAGACGAGATCCGAAGCACATCCGGAAGTGTCATATAAATTTCTATTAGAACTTTTACACAACAATTCAACCTTAGAGCTTGTTTCTTCGTGCGTGAAATAACGAAAAATAGAGCTTAAAAATTGTATTCTAGCTGAAAATTATTCATTTCATATACATACATACATACATATATAATTTTATATTCTTCACTCAGGCGTATACGTAAAGATAAAATTTTTTTGACAAATTGTATCAAAAACATAAACTTTTCAAATGCCTGTCGAATTGTCTTGCTAAACTTCGTTTTTCTGATATTTTTGTTGTTAATGCTAATCCCATATTCAAGAAAGCAGACGATACAGATAATGCCAAGTAGTAGGTATATACATTTTATATAGTATATAGTGGTGATTTGGGACTAACCGAACAAATCCCGAACGTCCTTGTACATACAATACACCAACTTTTTGAGAAAACTTTACCCTCAAACTCTCAATACGGCTCAGGATTCAGGCTGATGGCTGATGGCTGACTACTATAAAACTTTTTTGTGATTTTATTTCCTTAAAATAAAATTGCCTATAGAATAATAGAAAGGCGAACATAAGTCATTTTATTCATTTCCATTCCCTTCATAGTTCACTGATGCTACTCTAAATTCATGAATCATAAATGAAATGAGGTCTATCAACTTAATGTTGGTTAGCTCGCATTAAATAAATTGTTCATTGCTGCTCTAGAAACATGAAAACCACTAACAACCAACAGCCAACAGAACAACAGAACAACACCAACGACAAAGACGATTATACGACTTTTCGTCCTATTTTGAATTTTTGTTTTTTTTTGAAACTTTTGTCAAAAAACTTCTCGACAAAAGAAAAACTTTGTGTGAAAAATATTTTATATGAATATTATACCTTACACAAAGTGAGCAGTTATTTTATTTTTGTAGTTTCTAGCTTTGATTAGTCGAATTTATCACGTCTAACAATTCACAAAAGTATCTATACTGTATACCTTTCCGAATTTATCTACCATAATAACCAAACTCACTTAGACTAAAATATAGGACAACCCTCAATAAGAGTGATTCTAATTCTGATTACAATGAGTCTGCTAAGCATTTTATAATTGTATCCTTCAGAACAGATAACGCAGATTCCCGACCACGACAACCAGCTCCACGGTGATTGTCTGGCTTTGACCCACTGACTCAGTAACTGATATATCGATATTGAACCACCGACCGACATCCACGCAACTTCAATATATTTTTTAACTCGGTACTCACCTCTCTTCAAAGTAAACACTCCGAAATTGTTGCTCACAAAAATGTTGTATAGTAATTTGAATTTTCTCAAAGTTAATTTTCCCAGAAATTTCCCCATTTTCGAAAGCTTTTTGATGTTTTTGTTGCTGAAGTTTTGAAACATGAATCCGGTGAGATTCGAACACACATTTCAAGGAATACGGATAGGTCAAGAACGTAATAATAAACATGAACATTTACCATGATGTTTACTGAGACTTCAAGGCTGTTGATGATTGCTGATGCAGCACATACACACATTTGGGTTACAGGAGGAATGAATCATTAAACATGCAGGAGAATACATTTTGTATGACTTCTTTATTTTTTAAAAGAGAAGTTTTTTCTTCTTTAAAAGCAGATGAAAAGTATTTTCAGTGGTGAGGAGAGTCTGATACTTTGTTCTTCTAATTTATACGTCAGAAATAGATTTAATTACTGGGAAATAAAAGCTCAAAGAATATTAAGAGACAACATTTTGAAAGGACAAATTTAATTTTATTACTAGAAGAGAGTTGTAAGTCGAGCCAAAACATCAAAATGTTTCCCTAGTTTATTTGATATTTTACATTTTGATATATTTTACAAATTCGACTTATGAGAAGTTTATACAATTAAGCTAATGGTTAAACCTTTTCAAACAATTAAAAAAAAAAGCATACAATTTAAAATACATTCCGTTTAAGTCGTGAATTTCCTACACCGTGTTATGTCATGAACATGGAATTTGACAAATTTGGGCTTCTTTCTTTGGAGATGTTCAAAAGAAAAAAATTGTACATCAATAAGCCAAGAACAATAATTCAAGAGGTAAGATGCCTCCTCAAGGTCATCAAATAAAACTTTTAATCAGGGGGGGGGATGTCTAATAAAACTCCCTACATATAAAAGTATTCCAAGATGCTAAAAGTTTTCTAAATATGCAATATTTAAGAGCTAAACATAATACTTTAGAGGGTTTTGGTGCATTTCACGCAGAAATGTTAGAAATTGTTTTGAAACATAGCTTTTTTTCGAAAAATAAAATATGCTTTCCTTGTTTCCATCTCCAAAATTCAAGAGAGACGATTTGATATGAAGAACTGTGGGTTTTTTTTGATGCAGAGTTTTCAGACTCAGTTTTCGGGAGTCTATTATTATTATCGCTGTCAGTCTGCTTACTTGTATTTTGACCTTAAAGGAGTCAACAAAACTTTAAAATTGTAGAGAGAAATATGCTTGTTTCTTGAATTTGAGGATAAAGGTGCATTTAAGTACATCTCTAAAAAATCAAATAAAACCAAATTAAGGCAACCAAATCAATTGTGAATCTCTTGTTTCAGAATCTCTTTTCACTTCTCAAGAGATTCAAAGCTAAACTATTACGAGTATATCAATAAAAATGAAACGTTTTTTATGTTTTTCAATTAGCCATTAGTTTACAAAAGTGTAACTTTTGCTGTTTTTGGGACATTTATAGTATTGAAATCCGTGTTTTAATCTCAGTTCTAGAGTGTTAAAAGTAAATTCACTTTAAAAGTGGATTTATTTAATTTTGTAAGATTTTTTTTTATTCAACAAAGAATCTATTTTGAAGGACATAAAATGCACGACTGTGTCGTTACAACTCTCTAATGTCTTCTAATAAGTCTGTTTAAAAATATTTCCTATATTTTAAGATTAAAAATGTAACTTATTTTTTTTTCGAAAATCATTTTAAATTTTGTCTTAAAAATATTTTAAGTAAGTACTTAATAAGTAATGTTGGAGATGAATCAACCTTCATAACTTAAACTCGACAAGAAGTCTTAGACATAACTCTTTTCTCAGATAGTATACACAATTATGATGAAAGTATCCAAAGAACACTCCTTTTTGATCATAGATATATCCAGTTCAATATAAATGTGGATGACAACACGAGTCATTAACTTTTCGAAACTATCGGAAAACTGACTGAGCTTCATACAGGAACTCATTACAGAGTTTACTAGAACCTGGACTATCTAGTCCTTCCTCTAACTCTAATGAGTTTGACAACAAAGTCAATGACCTTACCTCAGCTATGAACAGATCGCTAGAAATTGCTTGTCCACTTATACACATAAGAGGAAAAAGGAAACCACAATGGTGGGCCTCAGAGCTTGACTCGCTCAGGAAGGAATGCAGGAAACCGGGCCAAAGCTGCAAGACTCTCATTGGGACTCTTACAAAGAATCCCTAAGAATCTACAAGAAAGCACTAAGGAAATAAAAGCGATCCTTCTGTGGCATGATAGAAGAAACTTCTGAAGCCTCTAGGTTACGAAAAATTAGTTCAACTAATCCAGCTATGCCAAGCTGCTTGAAAAATACAGACGGCTCCTGGGCAAATTTAAGTTATGAATCGCTGAACTTACTGTTGGACACTCATTTTCCTGGTAGTTCTCTTACCGAAACTTGCAACAATTATATACGTCCAAGTTCAAATACAACATATCCACAAGGTCTTATCACAAGGGTTAAGCTACAATGGGCTCTCAAAAGCTTCAAACCATTTAAGGCTGGCAGGACCAGATGGAATAATACCAGCCGAATTACAAAAGGTTTCTGATATCATTGCACCAACCTTTGAGGCAATTCTTACCAGCTCTCTTTACCTGGTCCACGTTCCCACGGCATGCAGAGAAGTTAAAGTTGTTTTTATACCTAAAGCAGGTAAATGCTCCCAACTCAATCCTAAAGATCTACGACCTATAAGTCTATCATCATTCCTTCTTAAGACCTTGGAAACATTGATTGATATCCATTTAAGGGCACGTATCGATGCAAGACTTCTGTCTTCGTCTCAACATGCCTACTGTAAGGGTAAATCGGTGGAAACAGCGTTACACACTTTAGTACGCACCATCGAATATTCCCTCCATCACAAAGAGTTCACTATGGTTGTTTTTCTTGTCATCGAAGGTGCCTTTAACAACGTGGACACATCTGTAATCACATCTGCACTGACATCTCTAAATGTAGAGAGTTCGCTTCGGGAGTTAATTCATTTAATGCTTACTAGCAGAATACTAAACTCAAAACTACACAACTCTTCTAGTAGACGATTCGTTAGTAGAGGGACACCGCAAGGTGGTGTTCTATCCCCTCTCCTCTGGAAGCTAGTGGTAAATGAAATACTAACTAGTCTCGATGCGGAGGGTTTCAGAGTGATTGCCTATGCTGACGACGTTGCTATAGCAGTTTCAGGAAAGCATCTTAACATAATAAAAGATCTTGGTAAACATGTGTTTTCGACTAAAAATCTATATGAAAAATATTGTTGGTAATTTAAAAATTTTTAAGAATTATTAGACTAACAACTTTTTTAACACAACACGAAAACCTACAAACTTTTAAGCAAGGTTTTGGCTTGTACTTGAAAGCGTAAATGAGTACTTAAGAACCTTGGCATACACCAATCCGCTGGCCCTGATAGTATTCCCACTATTGTTCTGAATTAGGTATTCTTCAACGCTGACAAAACTACTGAGTAAGTCTCTTTCAGAGTGGAAGGAAAACAAAATTTGTTCAGCCTGTCCCTAAGAAAGGCGAATCCTCCTCACAATCTTAATATCGTCAAATTAAACTTAAGGTCCTTCTCTTCAAGGTAATTGAATACCTGATAAATTTCAGCTTAAGAAATATATTGATAAACGAAAGTCGTTCAAGCTCTCTAATCGAAAACTCATGCATTTGGTATTGATGAATCTCTTCTTTTTTTGGAATAGGAACTACCTTATGTACTTTAATCCTTGTTTTTCGGATGTGGATTATCAACGGCAACATATGAAAATTTGATTGATTCTGATCTTTATAGCCTTGTCCAGTAAGGTATTTAAAACCGTGAAGAATTTAATGCTTCGAAAACTCAATGCTGTCTACTTTAGCAAAAGTGTGACCTTCCTTTAATGCTGCTATCCATGGATACTTGCATCGAAGAGACTAAACAGCTTTCAGTTCTGGGTATGTGCATCACAAACCGCTTGTTGTGTAGTGATCACATATTTTACATTACCAAGAGACCAACTTATTGTTTAATTTTTCTCCTACGATGAAAGAAGTTTTTACCCCTTCTGATCTGGTTAAAATTAATAAAGTTTTTATTCGTCGAGTATAAAAATAAAGAAATAAATTAATTAGGTGGCGCAACATTCCATGAAGAACCAGGTCCTAGTGACTTACAACTCTCAACCATTCCTATGTGCGAATAATGTTGCTAAGGATGGAAGGGACCTACAGTTTATATGCTGAATCCGAACGGTTAATTTGAGAAAGCACTTTTCATGACAAGAATTACTCTTGGAAGATTTGTCAATTCCTCGCCAGAGGCAGTACCCGTAAGAAAAGTTAGGTGGCACAGGCAGGGATTGAACCCAAAACCCCTTGCATGAGAGTCCAACGCACTAACTATCGCGCTACGGGTACTTCGTCGAGTATAATTCTCATATTTGGGATGGTGTCCCAATAACGTATCTGAGTCTTTTGGATATAATCTAAAAGAGAGCTCTTAAAATGGTATGAGCTCCTTCTCTTACCAAGACGTAAGCTTCTCTTGAACACCGCCACATGGTCTGATGCCTATCAATTCTGTTATCGATATTTTCACTTACAATGCTGAAGTGAATAGCAAGTTATGTCTCATCAAACAATTCAACCTTAATACATATACTTCTAGGAATGCTTATTAGTTTACTCTGGAGTTTAATTTCAGCAGCACTACATGAATGTGCAACGATTTACCAGGCTCAATATTTCAAACTCAATATAATGTGCAGACATCTGTGTATCCTTCTTAATCCTATACTTCTGTCCTAATTGCTCGAGTTAGGATCTTAAGCCATCGAGTTTAAAGAAAACCAAGTTTTGCTTCGCAAAGATCTTTATTTTATCAACTTTCAACTAAGACTGTACTTCACTAACTTAAAATAATATTTTGCCATCCCAATTTGCCATCATCCTCGTTAAGCTGATCTTAGGTTTTTTATTGAATTAGCGGTTAGTGCAAACATTTCCACTTGTTGGATTGTACTTTGATGAGCTGATGAGTTGGTACAAAAATAAGATATGCAGTGAAGTACGAACATAATTATGTTAGGACGTAACTCTCGCACTGTGTTTTATTTTTTATTGTAAGGGTATTCATAACCCCTTGAGTGCACCCAATACAAGACAATGCGGGAGCTTCTTTGTATTTATATGTATGTTAAAAAAGAGCCAGTTGACAACTCTACAACAACAGGTCATATTTATTTACATACATTACAAAAACGATTTGAAAGATCAACAGAAAAGTCAAAATTTCAAATAAAACATCTTTTTCTAGTTTAAGGCTTTATTCGAATGGTTCCAAAAATATATACCTTCTGCTTTGATTTTTTGTTTTAAAACTTTGTTAATAGGCTGAGAAATAAGAATTGTATTAATAACTTACAAAGCTGCAAAAATTTATTTCTACCATCCAGAATGTTAAAATACAGAGATCTGACTTAAAGTGTTTTGACTTTGCAGAATTTCATAATACAGCAATATGGCAAATACATTATTTCGATACTAAGATTGTTAACATTATGTTTTACAGTAAAGTTATAGCAAATTGTAATTCAATTTAAAGTAATTAAAAATACTCTTTACTTTCTTATTTTTGAAATTGGTAAGTGACGTTTTTCGAAAGTTTTCTAATTTTCTTTAAAAAAGACTTCGAAAGAATGCAAAGACTTAAAAATTGATTATTGCAGTATGTACCTATGTTTGGAATAATAAAATGCTTTAGGATTTGTGTAGACAAAAATGTTCTATGTTATACTATGGAATATATATGAATTATTTATGGTACACATGCTTGTAACAAAATAAATGAATTCAATTATTACATTTACTTTCCCCTTTTTGTATCAATATAATCTTAAAATGTTTACAAACATTTGTTTTAGTACAGTTCTTTGTTTATAAACATAATCCACGTATGCAATTTTTCTTTTGTTGATATCAACAAGTTTACTTAAAAGTATCTTCTATGTTCTATCAATATTATAAGGAACTTAGAAGTGTAGACTTTCAGAGATATAAAAGCCTCTAGGATCTGTTGTTGTCTTTCCACCAAACTGATATATTATGTTTTAAAATATTTAAACCTTACTCTGACAATGTCTGATAGTGATTTAAAAATCGTGTGTTAACACAGTTGGTCGAAAACTACTTACAATTTATTGTCAGTTCTCCCAACCATGTAAGCAAACAATTTGATAATTTTAATTGGTTGATATTCAGAAAATTAGCTGTGAGATTTTACGGTTGACAACTAGCGTGCACATGATTGTCAAATATTATAAATGGTTGTTATACAAAAAAGTAGTACCCGTGGCATGATGGTTAGTGCGTTGGACTGTCATGCAAGGGGTCTTGGGTTCAATCCCTGCCTGTGTCACCTTAATTTAAAAAAATAATTTTCGCGGGTACTACCTCTTGCGAGGAATTGACAAATCCTTCAAGAGTAATTCTTGTCATGAAAAAGTGCTTTCTCAAAACTAGCCGTTCGGATTCGGCATAAAAATTGTAGGTCCCCTCCATTCCTGACAACATTACTCGCACACAGGAATGGTTGAGAGTTGTAAGTCACTAGGCCCTGGTTCACAACGGACTGTTGCGCCACCCCATTTGATTTTTTTTTGTTATACAAAAAGTGCTTCTTTAAAGTATTAAATTTTTAAAATGAAAGAAAATTGTATACCTATACAGAATTGTAGTTCTATGAACTTAACTATAACATGGTAACAACATTTAAGATTGTTAAATATTTATTTACATTAAAGTAAAGTAAAGGACCGGGCAAAAAAAGGATTAAAAACTGCGATACAACAAACAGAGGAAAAAGACGACAACACCAAAGATATGTTCTTCGAGCTCCTAGACAAAACATATAAGCAGTCTCCTAGTCACAATATTAAAATAGCCCTGGGCGATTTTAATGCCAAGCTAGGAAGGGAAGACAATACACGTTTTCCACACCTCAACATCCACAAAGCAACTTGGACTTCTCCAGATCAATCTACCGTCAACCAGATTGATCATATTGCTATCGACGCCAGACACGCTTTCAGCATTATGGATGTACGAACTTTCCGAGGAGCTAACATCGACTCGGACCACTACCAAGTTGTAGCTAAGGTAGCACTTCGGGTTTCCAGACCCAAGGCAAAACAGGGAGGTGATGAGGGAAGGCACAACGTCGAACGGCTACAATTGCCAGAGATCTCCAAATCCTTTTCCGACCGAGGTATAAGTTACCTCTCTCCAAGTTCTCTGCCGTCAACACAATGTATCCAAAATCAGTGGCAACATTGCCAAGATGCAATCAGAGAAGCCGCCTCTGATGTGCTGGGTTTCAAACAGCTTTGATAAGGAATATCGGCGGGCAAATGCAGCCAAACAACAGGCAATCAAAGCGGCGCTGCATAAAAGGACGAGAGCTGCTCATGAGCTCTATGAGCAGAAGAGGCGAGAGGAATGCCGACTTATCAGAAGAAAAAAGATAGGGCATGAGAAGCGTGCGGTCGAAGATGTTGAGAGGTATAAAAGCAGGAATGAGGTTCGAAAGTTTTATGAACAGGTGAAACGAAATTCACAGGTACATAAACCTAGAACCGAAGGCTGCAAAGACGAAAGTGGAAACATCATAGTGGAACCGCAGTCAATGCTGAGGATATAGAAGGACCACTTATGCAGACTGTAGAACGGCGACGACGAACCGAATTCCAATATCAGGCAGGATGATGATACATTCAACATAAACGAAAGCCAACAATCACGTCCTCCCGACTTAGACGAAGTAAAGATTGAAATCTAAGCTGAAATCTAATAATGCCGCTAGAGCGGTTGGCTTGAATGCCGAGCTCTTTTAAGCAGCTGGAGATAAGTTGGTTAGGACCATGCACCAACTTATCTGTAAGATATGGTCGGAAGAAAGGATGCCCGATGAATGGAATCTCAGTATTGTTTTCCCGATCCTGAAAAAGGAGACCCTCTAAACTGCACCAACTATAGGAAATCAGTATACTTAACATCGCCTATAAAATCATCTCTGACCAAATGTGTTAACGTCTAAAGCCCATCGCAACAACTTGACAGATCCTTATTAGTGTGGTTTTAGACCAGGAAAGTCCACAGTTGATCAAATATTCACATTACGGCAGATCCTGGAAAAAACCCAAGAACACCAAGTCAACACCCACCAACATTTTATCGATTTCAAGGCCGCATATGATAGCATCTACAATGATGAGCTGTATAGAGCAATATCTAATTTTGGCATTCCTGCCAAACTCGTCCGATTGTGCAGGATGACCATGGAGAATTCACGTTGCTTCATAAAGGTTGGAAACAACTTAACAGAACCTTTCGATGTTAAAAAAGGTATAAAACAAGGTGAAGATAGACGAGCTGTATAGACCCATGTCAACTCTTAGTATCCATGCCAAACTTGTCTGATTGTGCAGGATGACCACGGAGAATTCAACCTGAAACATATAAGTTTGGAAACAACAAGGTGATGCGCTGTCATCTGATTTTTTTAACAGCGAGCTTGAAAGAATAGTGCAGAGCTCACACGTCAACACTAGAGACACTATCTTTCAAAAGTATGTCCAAATACTGATGACATTGACATAATAGGAAGAACTCAGCGTTTTGTCAATGGGGCTTTTGTGAGTATTGAGGCAGAGGCGGAAAAAATGAGTTTAATGGTGAGGACAAAACAAAGTACATGCTGTCGTCAAGAAAGGAAATACAACACCGACGTCTTGGACAAAACGTCGCAATCGACAAACGTAACTTTGAGGTAATCAAGGGCTTCGTCTACCAAGGCTCCGCTGTAAACGCAGAAAACAACACCAGCGCTGAGATCAAACGCAGAATAACTCTTGCTAACCGCTGTATCTTTGGACTAAGAAAGCAATTGAGTGGTAAAGTCCTCTCTCGAGGGACCAAAGTGTTGCTATATAAGACCCTTATCATCCCCGTCCAGCTAATCGGTGCAGAAGCATGGACTATGGCAAAAGCGGATGAATGCACCTTGGGTCACTTTGAGAGAAAAGTTCTTCGTGTGATCTACGGTCCCGTATGCATCGAAGGGGATTGGAGGAGAAGATGGAACGACAAGCTGTACGGGCTGTACGGGCTGTACAGCGACGTCAACTTAGCCAGAAGGGTAAAAGTCCAACGACTAAGATGGCTGGGTCACGTAGAGCGCATGGAAACCAATGCTCCGGCCCGGAAAATCTTCGAATCCGCACCCACAAGACAGCGCAGTAGAGGAAGACCGCGGATCAGGTGGCGCGCACAATTGGAAGGTGACCTCACCCAACTTGGAACGCGAAACTGGAGACATCTAGCTAGGGACCGAGCTAGATGGAGAAGTTTGTTGGGTGAGGCCCTAGTTCACACAAGACTGTAGCGCCAACTTAAGTAAGTAAGTACGAGTAAGTAAAGTAAAGCGTTATCAATTTTGCGGTTTCAAAAGTAAACGTAAATAAAACACGTACTTAATATTTTTTTTCATGATATTTCTTCTTTATTATTTTTTTTATTTTTTGAAACATATTGGGACGTGTCTTAGCCAGGAGGACTCATGACACTATCCGGAAGCGTCGAATTAACAGCAAAATGTGCTGCAAGCAAATTGGCTTTTTCAATCGAGTATCATTGTGGACGAGCGTTGGAACCGAGGATAACGTGGTGTTTCGTACGTTTTTTACAAATGACCAGACATTTTTACTACCTATGGGACATTGTAGTAGTTTTTGCCTTAATTTCTGATCATGCAAACATTTGGTTCGTCGAATATGACCATTACATGTCTTTCTAGCTTGTTTGAACTTATTCCGGTTTTCCTCAGTCGGGTTGGTTTTGTAGCAACGGAAACTTACATCTCTGATCCTAATAACCTCTTTAAAGCTGGAATTAAACCATGAGTTCTCTTTGGGTTTGATAGATTTTACCCTGTTCGGGATTAAATTTCTCATTCCACAGAGAATTTAGTTTGTTACCATTTCTGCTCTGGAATCCACGTCACTATCGAGGAAGCCCAGTAACCAGTTAAATTTCCTGAAGAATTCATTGAGACCGTCCCAGTTGGCTTCCTCATATTGCCAAACGTTCTCATAGGAGTTTTTTCTTTAACTGAGTTTCTTAGACATGAGAGAAGAATGGTCTGATGTATGTACCTAGAGGCGGTAATACACTGATTGTGTATTTATTAGGGTCAGAGGTAAGAAACAAGTCTAGGGTGTTGGCGGATTGACCTGCAACGTCAGGGATACGGGTTGGCTCATCGACAAGCTGAGTTAATTGATTTAACTCAGCAAAGATCTCAACATACCTTCCTTCCGGTGTTGACTGGCAAGAATAACGAAGCCAAGAAGAATTGTGTACATTGAAATCGTACCCAATGAAGATTTCAGTGTGAGGATAATGGGCAACAATTCTTTGAATGAAGTCAGACAGAGCATCAAATTCGTTAAAAGTTGAATTTCTGTCCAGATTTGGACTTCGATATAAAAACATGTGTGGATGATGTGTTTATTTAGCGTAAATTTTAACCACATGAAGTTTTAGTTTATGTTAGAGCACAAACACATGGTTTGTAGCTGAAGTTTGTATGCAACATCCAACAGTCAGTTTTTAAATACAAAAAATAAATCTTCGTAAAGGAACTGGCGACCAAAACTCAGATGTGATTGCAGATGTGTCCACGTTGTTAAAGACATCTTCGATGTCAAGGAAATCAACCATAGTGAACTCTTTATTATGGAGGGAATATTCGACGGTGCGTACTAAAGTGTGTAACGCTTTCCACCGAATTACCTTTACAGTAGGCATGTTGAGACGAAGACAGAAGTCTTGTATCAATACGTACCCCTTAAATAGATATCAATCCATCTTTCCAGGGTCTTAAGAAGGAATGATGATAGACTTATAGGTCTTAGATCTTTAGGATTGACTTGGGAGCATTTACCTGCTTTGGGTATAAAAACAACTTTAACTTCTCTCCATGCCGAGGGAACATGGACCAGGTAAAGACAGCTGGTAAAAATTTACTCAAGGATTGGTGCAATTATGTCAGAAGGTTTTTGTAACTAAGCTGGTATTATTCCATCTGGTCCTGCAGATTTAAATGGTTTGAAGCTGTTGAGAGCCCATTGTAGCTTATCCCATGTAATCAGACCTTGTGCATATGTTGTAATTGAACTCGATCTTAGATTATTGTAGCAGGCTTCGGTAACAGGAAAGTGAGTGTCCAATAGTAAGTTGTCTGCTTTTTTTAAGCAGGTTGGCATCGCTCGACTAGTTGAAAGAATTTTCCGTAACCTAGAGGCTTCAGAAGTTTCTTCTATCGTGCCACAGAAGGATCGCCATGAAGATCGCTTGGATTTCCTTAGTGCCTTCTTGTATATTCTTAGAAATTCTTTGTAAGAGCCCCAGTGAGAGGCTAGTCTTGCGGCTTTGGCCAGGTTGAAGAGTTTCCCGCATTCTTCATAGTGAGGTCAAGTTTAATCAATTTTTTAAACTTAAACCTCAAATTTTGTATAAGTATTTGCATTTTCCTTTTCTTCTATGCGTAAAGAATATAAACAATTTTTGTTTGTTGTATTAAAAACAGGCTAAGGGAAGATACACAATTTATAGCATATACCGTTTTCATACAAAAGAATAAATGCACTCTTGGTTTGGTTTGTTTTCCTCAGGATGTGGTGTCATAAGGTTTAAACTGACATTGTCATGTCTTACGTCACGTTCGTCATGGAGGATACGCATTCCATAGCTTCATACAACCGAAAGCGAAAATTTCAAATGTATTTTCTTCTAAATATTTTTTTGGCAGATTTATTTTAGCTTTTCACTTGTGATTATACGAGCTTATGCCATCCATAGAAATCTAAAAATACATATTTTTCTCGATTTCATTCAACTCGTACCCGAATTCCAGCTCAAAGCATCACCATCACAGAAGTCTAGTTCAGTGCGAGTACAGTGAAGTGTATATCTTTTTAGAAAAAATAAAAAATGTTATGTTAAAATTCTGCAAAATGCAAGCATGGCAATTGGCTTTCCATCTTCAATTTGTCACGTCAAAAAAAGAAAAAAGTTGTCTCTCATGGAGTATTTGCGGGTTTAGGTGTAGGTACCTTAACCTAACCTAACCTACAACATATGAAGGTTTAGTGTGTTTTTGATGGAGACATAAGTTGGGGCTGTATTTCATGCGGTGCCTATGGCGGTTCGGCGGTAACTCGTTTCAGGTTTTTGATGAAAAACCCCCAAACCGGGTTGTGGGAAGTAGATCCATGAATACAGTTTCCTGAAAAGTGGATATACGTATTTGTACTATAGGATAGAGTATGAAGTTAGAAAGGCACAACAACAAAAATACTCATGCGAGGTCAAGGATTTCGCCGATATCTTTCGTTAGCCTGATGGCAAACACATATTCACATATTCTCACACATCAGACATCACACTGCTCGAACTCACACGCTCTGGCAATGGCTGGGCTGATGTGACTTGTGCCTTGTGCTGGGCCTGGCCCATGGCAATACGGAAAATCCGATTATTTATTGGATGACATGACGAAAGAAGGTATATATATGTAGCTCACCCTTCTCGCTGCGCACATAACCATTATTCACAGCATGCATATAGACAATATATGTATAGGAAGAGTTTTTACTAAAATTCAAGGCCCAAGGATTCAAGAAAGGTGTGTTCCCAGCAATCAATATAGCAGAAGAAGAAAATTTTCACATGTCAGATCGTATCACATTCACATATCACTTCTGGGTTTGATGTATTCGGTTACTGGATGATTTTATGATATTTATTTTTGACATAAGCTGTTTATGATGAGTGAGGTTGATTGCCTCACTGGATCGCAGAATCTAATAGAGATTACTTACTCTTTGGTTGTTGGGTTTAATAGCTTATGAATGAATCTACTTATTCTGACCAAAAAATACAAAACTGAAGAAAAAGCGCTCTCGTGTTTTGGCTTTATTAATAGGTGGTATGATTTATTATACGACGGCGGCGGTGGTGGCGTATACGTAACATTCGTTTGTGTGCTTCATCGGCTCTGAAAGATGTAATCTGGGTGGATATTTTTCACGCCCTAGTGATTTATTGAATATAAAGGAAATCATTTTTATATTCAACGATGGATCACGCGAGGAGGAAGAGGACAAGAACGAGGACGAGACGCATTATAAATGAAAAACTTCTTCAAGCGAATATATAACAAGTGTAATTTTAAAGAATGTCAACTTATTTTGTTTTTTTTTTTTGTTATAATGTAGGTTTGCTTTTATACTTACCAACACTACATATAAGGAAGTGCTTTTGATAAGATAGATCCTCCTATAGTTAATATATACCTACGTATATACTTAAGTGTGTCTTCATTGTATAGCCTTGTTATATGGTTCTTCAAGACTTTAAGTATTTTTTCAAAACATAAAAGTAATTTTTATATTATTCACTTTTCGGCAATGTTTGGAAGGTACTTTTGTGTGTAAACCTATGTACCTTGCCTACCCACCAGACCATAATATTTGTTTTATTATGTTGGTTTTTCAATATTTATGTACCTATAGGTACCTCCCTATGTACCTTGTCGTTGTTAATAAAGAAAATGAGGATATTTTAGATGACTGACTTTTCAAACATGAAGGTACATAACTTCTTGGCTATATCGTCACGAAAAAATAAAAACAATTTTGTTGTGAAGTGAACATTTTGGGAAATGTCCTGTGATGGGATGACTGACAAAGCATTAACCTTTGAGAAGTATATCAGCCTACATTATACCTACTTGATTATGTTGTTCACACAAAAAAATAAATGTGTTACTATGTTACAAGAATTTATACCCAAGAAGAAATATTTTCTTGTTTTTTCCGTATAAGTCGATCATAAGAAGGTATTTGGCTTCGGGGAAAAAATATTTTTGGGATTATGTGAAGATGTTCAAAAAAGTGATATGACCTCGACATGTGAATTTGGATTTAGAAAAAAAAAAAAACAAGAGTTCACTTTAAAATTGTTGATTTCATGAAAAACTGGTTACTATAGGAACTTTATTAAGAACCAAAAATATAAACTTTTAATGATTGAAAACAGGAACAATGATAATATGGGTATTTTTGTTTACTTCAGAATCAAAAAAGATGTTTTTAAAAGGAGGACAAGAAGACGAATGATGATGACAAGATGTCAATCGTCTAACCTAACCTCTAAGAAAAAGTCCAGTGGTCTCGAATTGCTTAATCTTAGAAGCCTAATTACAGGCCCACGCACAACGCGAGAAAACACGTTTCCTAAAAGTTTCGTTTTGGATCCGTAGTCGCGAAGCAGCAAGAAGCCTCGCAAACGGACGGATAAACTGATGACGAACTAAGCAAAAGAAAAAAGGACAATGAACTTCGGATCTGTACGTGTGAATGTTAGGTCCCTTAATAGACTTTGTGCAGGCGAAAAGTTAGGGGAAGCCTTAAACTGCTACAAGGCAGATTTAGTCGCCATCCGAAAAGTACGATGGGATGAGCTGGGTAAATGTAAATTAACAGACTGCAATTTTTTTTTATAATAAGCACGCACTCAAGGCGATATTTCTACCTTTATTATGCAGTGGCACAGTGTGAGGACTAGGAAGAGTAGAGAGGGTTTAAAAGGAGATGTCGATGCATATTGGTATTGAATTCCTGAATATTGCAATGACTTGGAAAGACAGAGTGTGGTAAGGCATTCCACATTCGCGTAGTACGGCTAAGGAACGAATCTCTGTATTTGAGTATTAGGGTTGAACTGTTTAAGAGGAGGAATGAATATAAATATTTCACTGGAGAATAAGCCGTGAAAATTACGGTAAAAAAAGGGTCAGACAAGAGACTTTACGACTATGTTCAAGCGAAGTAAATGATCTTATGATGATATTATCATCTGTCAATTTAAATGCTCTACGTTCAATACTATGCAAGAGCCTAAAGTAAAATGCAGGAGCACCAGCCCAGAGATGGGAGTTATACTCAAGCTTAAGACGTATATATAAGTCTTGTAGGTAACAGCCAGATCAGAAGGGGTGAACAATTTCTTGCATCGCTAAGGAAACCCAAACACATTCCCGCATTGTTGGCGGCATCGCTTATGTGATCGTTCCACAAGAGGTGGTTGGTGACACACATGCCGAGAATATCGAAATGTTCAGTCTCATTAATGCAAGTGTCATCCTGCTATAATGACAATCTCGCTTTAACGGTAAAAGACAGCATTGCGTTTTCGAAGCGTTAAATTCGACTCGGTTTTTTAATTCCCCTTGAACAGTCCTGTATCGGTCGAAATTAAATGAGCTTTTCATATTTTGTTGTTGCAGTTCTACATCCGACGAAGAGGGATGTGAGTCTGAAAACGAATATGAAGAGCTAAGAGTACTAACGTCAGCAAAACAATGTATTGCATTAGATGTTGCAGACAGGAGATCATTAAAAAAAATGAGAAATAGTAATGGAGATTGAACAGAACCCTGAGGCACACCAGCATTTATTTTATGGTTTTCAGACTTGAATCCATCCAATACTACAACTGCACGATCCGAATGGAAATTACCAATTCAATAAGGCAGGGATTCATGCAAACCGAAACGCATTTTCAATAAGAGAGCCTGATGCCAAACCCTATCAAATGCTTTTGAAATATCAATCTTACTTTCTCCAAAGCGATGTAAAGATTTGGTCCACTGTTCGGTGAGATGAACCATGAGATAACCAGTGAACATATTACTTCGAAAGCCCTATTGCCGGTCATTAAGAAGCTTTTGATCTTCAAGATATTTCTTGAGCTGATAATTAATCAGAGTTTCTAAGACCGTGGAAAGAAGGGTCGTAAGTGCAATCGGTCGGTAATTAGAAGGTGAGGAAGATTCGCCTTTTTTTGGGAATAGGCTGAAATAATGCGGTTTTCCATCCGCTCGGAACGAGACCAGAGGAGTAGGCTAGATGAAAAATCTTACGCAGTGTTTTTGCTAGCGTTAAAGAACACCTCTTCAGAAAAATAGCGGGGATACTATCCGGACCACCGGATTTATGTATGTTTAGATCTCTAAGGCCTCTTGCTACAGTTCGAGTGCGAAAAAAGATTGGTCATAACTCGCTCAAGTACAAGCGGAGTCATAACACTCACTCGCAGTGTTAAATTGGCGGCGAACTGCCTTGCAAAGCTATTAGCTTTCTCTAAAGAGCTAACAGAAAGAGTATCATTGACAACGAGCGTAGGAACCGATGAAGAGGAAGAATTTCTCATGTTTTTTACAAATGACAAAAAATTTGTACTGCCTTTGGGACATTGCAATATATTTTTCCGTAATTTCTGATCACGTAAAAATTTGGTCCGTTGCATATGGGCGTTGCAGGCCTTCATGGCTTGTTTGAGCTTATTCCTGTTTTCCTCAATTGGATTGGCTTTAAAGCAACGGAAACTTACCTTCTTGACCCTAATAACCTCTTTACAGCTCGCATCAAACCATGCGTTTTCCTTGGGTCTGATACTTTTAACCTTGTTCAGTATAAAAGATCTCATTCCCATTAGAAATAAACTTGTGATCATATCAGCTTTGGTGTCAAGTCACTATCGAGGAAGTATTGTGACCAGTTAAAGATCTTGAAGCAATTATTCAGACTGTCCCAGTTGGCTTGCTCGTATTGCCAAACAGTTCTCTTAGGAGCTTTTTCTTTAACTGAACAGTTTTGACACGAGGAATTTGCTGATAAAACACAAAAGTCAGATGTGCCTTGAGAAGATAGAACACTAACAGTGTACTTATCAGGTTCAGAGGTAAGAAACAAGTCAAGAGTGTTTTCTGCTCGACCTTTAACGTTCGATATTCGGGTGGGCTCGTTGACCAGCTGAGTAAGGTGGTCCAACCCAGCGAAGATTTTGGTACACATTCCATCGGGTGTTGTCTGCCCTGAATATTGAAGCCATAAAGAATTGTGTACATTGAAATCGCCTTAACAACGCTTTCAGTGCGAGGATACAACGAAACAATTCTTTGGGTGGAACTAGACAAAGCGTCAATTCACGAGAACTTGATACTCTGTCTAATTTTGGGCTTCGATAAAGGAAGCAGTAGTGAATGATTTGCTTATTTAAGGAGAATTTATACCACATATAATTAAAAAACGAATTGGTGCAAAGACCATATTGTGGTAAGAGCTGATAAGCAACATCATTCCTAATGCATATGGCGAGGCCATGGCGGGAAAGAATAAATGCACTAAGCTATACCCATGAATAAAAAATTCAGTAGGATCGGAATCCTCATCTACTTGGGTTTCACTTAGTTCCACAACAGCTGGCCTGCATGAACAAAAATTTGCCCTTAGGCCACGAATATTACAATAATCTACTCTGAATTGTCCAGTCATTGCAAATAAAAAATTTCTAAAACCAATACAGATAGACATGAGATGTATACTACGGCGCGCGCGGCGATAGCTTCCGAGAAAAAAGACAGCATCTATTTAGGTGTGGTGGCAAACGTAAGCAGCTAAACAACAGGCATATAAAACGGCGGTGCTGCAAGGAAAGACCAGAGCTGCTCGCGAGCTTTAGGAGCAGAAGAAGAAAGGTAGTTTTTTAGATGGACAAAAAGGGAACATGAGAAGTTCTCGATCGAAGAGATGGAGGGATGTCTTAATTAACAGGAATAAGGTTCGTACTAGTTCGTAATAAACCCCAGCTTATGCTGAAAGTATGGAAAGACTACTTCTTCAAATTATATAACGGCGCTGTAAGTCAGATAGAACCACTCAAGCTTGGCGACGAAGCAGAACCTCGAAGAAGTGAAGATAACAACATCAAAACTGAAGTTCAACACAGCTGCTAGAGCTGAAAAGATACAACGATGAACTGTACGGGCAGCACTGGGACACTGACCTGGTTAAAAGAATTAAAGTCCATAGACTTAGATGGCTGGGTTATATAGAGCGAATGGACGTCAGCGCTTTAGTCCCGAAAGCCTTCAAATCCAACCCAGAGGAAAGGGAAAGATTGCAACTCAGGTAGCACACGCAGAACCTCAACCAACTTGACGTTCGAAACTATTAACTAGCTAGAGATCGAGCTGGCTGGAGACGCATTTTGGTTGAGGAGCACATCCTCAGTTGAAAATGTGTTAAATATTTTAACTTAGTCGTCACAAAGTGCAGGAAATACGTTTTGTTTTAGACAAATATTTTTTATAAAACACTTTAACAATCCTAAGGCTCTACCCAATTGTGTCCCTTTACATGGTTATTTTTTGAAACGCTGAAACAAATTAATGTGACTTACACTGAAAACCATATTGAACTCAAAATAGAATCATTGCAATGTTTTAAAAAATCATAATATCTACTTCCTTTTTGAAATTCCACATCAATAAACAGACTAGAGAAGACTATACGCAGATCATATTGCAAATCCCATTCACATCTTCTCGACATCCTCTGTATTATAAATAATATATATAAAATTGTAATATTTTTATAATATAACGATTGAAAAAAAAATATAGTAAACATTTTCACCCCCTTCTTGATAACTCGTGTGTATCTTATACTTTCAGAACTTCAATTTCAATCAATCGCCAATCAATTCATACAGATATATACAAGAGTCGCATATCGCATTCATAATTCAACAAGGCCAAATGTTCGTCGAATGTTAAGGTACTCAACTTAAAGTAGGTTTGAGTTCCAGCATAGATTATACCCGTAGTACGATGTGCTTAAAGACGAATCCACCTATCTCATCGGATGCAAATTTTTCCTTCTTTTCGTTTTAATGCATTGGTAGCATATTTAAGGACTAGTTTTTGGATTCGGGAAAAAAACTAGCAGAATTATTATTTTCTGTTAACAACATCGTCAAATCGGGGTCAAACATCGGAAATTGCTGTGGCTGTAAATAAACACTTATGAAATCGTTTTGAAGTAATTCCTCAAAATTGGTGGAAAACTTTGAAATGTTGGAAATAGTTAAAGGTTAGAGATTTAGTGTTGTTGACAACGACGAAGGTTTGTCGATTTTTACAATTAGGCATTCCACAAATCACAAAATACCGAATTTTTCAAAAAGTCTTTAAAAGTTTAGTTATCATAAGAACTCAAGACTGACAATCGCAGCGCCCGTCAACGTCGTTGTATCGTATAATCTTTGAAATACAATAAAATGATCAGAAAAGAAAAAAATATTTTCTGTGATGGGGCACCTTTCCGCTTCGAAGACTATGTTGATGAGCAGAATTGTAGCAATTTACGGATTGAAGGCACCACATCCTAAACTTATCATTATTTAGTGCATTGTTTGGGCAGTTTGATTGGACCTTACTTTCTTGAAAATTAGGCTTGTGCAACTGTTAGCTAAGAACCATGATTATTGATTCTCGCAATTTAGCAAGTAAAGTTTCCTGACCGTGTTATTTCTCTAAGAGGTGATCACAATTGTCTACCAGACTCTTTTCTTTGAGGCCACGTGGAAGTCGAGGGCAATATCAACAATTTAAAATCTTTAAGATGGAATTCTTGAATTTATCGACGAAATGAAAATTTGACTCCACATCCAGGAATTATTTCGTCCACTTCTTGCAACCTATGGTTGTACATTTAATATCCTTTCACAATGTTGTACAAACCCCTTGTTGAACGAATAACGAATATTTGCTTGAATGTTGTGTCGAGTAGTGTAGTGGAAATTAAATTCTATCCATACATCAATGTTAAAGTGTAACTTCAGCCACTTCAGGAGTGTGCATATCATGTTGTAAAAGGAAACCTATGTATGAATGGAAGCAGATACCTATTGATTTGTAGAAACATAATGTTATTTTGTTTTGAATTATAAAAGATTGAGTTTTGTAAATTCTGTTTTGACAGTTGTGTCAAGAAGTTATTGACTTGCTTTCATCTCGGTGAATCAGGATTGGCTTACATTTAAAACACCTTAAGAAAAAATCGTCATAACCTTTACTACCTAACTTATGGCTTTTATTATTTCAACTCGAATTTAATCATGTAGCCTGTAAAGCAAAGGACTTGACAAATTTTCTGACAAGAATGTTTTTAAGAACTTCAAGCATAGTAAATTTTTCATAGGGGCAGAAGTAATGCAATACTTTACACTTACACCGAACTTATGAACTGGGTCTTAACGTTGGGATCGGTACTTCTGAAATAAGTACTCAAATTGGTATTTGGTCATTTCTGCTAAAAACTATCTAACTATAGGCCTCTCAGTTTGGGGCAGGAATCTTTTCTAAATAACTCCTCAAAACAACCTAATACCTGTATCAGTTGGGTTCTAGAAAGGGTTGGAGCTAATACCAAGACATTTTGGGTTAGGTTGTACACTCCCTATTTCGTTTCAATCGATGCAGACAAAAATATCAGTTAGACTTAGTCCCTTTATAACTTACTGTATGCGGGTGAAGTTTGTGTTCATGTCTGTGGGAGCGGAAATGATAACGGTAAAAGTGTTAAACTATGCTTAGATCTACTCTTAAGCGGTTATGGCGGAAAAACTAATTGCAAAGCACCAAGCTTCGGATCAAAATGGATTTACTGTTGACAACCCAACCAAACGATTCAAGGATAACGAACTTAGAAAATCAATGTTAAGCCCTTAAAAGACCATATCCAGCCGAAGAATAAGGGAAGACCCTAGACTGCTATAAAGCAGATATTACCACCATCCGTCAACCCGATTAACCATATTGCGATCGACGCTAGAACAAGAAACTCCTGGTTTAATGAGAAATGTCGGCCGCCAAACAACAGACACGCAAAGCGACGAGCTAGGTGAGCAGAAGACAAGAAAGCAATGCCGACTTCTCAAAAAGAAAAAAAAAAGCATGAAAAGCATGCGGTCGAAGAATTTGAGGGATTTGAACCCCCAGATCAGGTGAAACAAAATTTACAAGAACATAAACCTTACACCAACGACGATTACAAAGTCGAAAGTAGAAACGCCGCAGTTTTTGCTGAGGAAGGACCAATTCTGCAGACTGTATAGCAGCTACAACGTATTGAATTCCACTGCCAGGCGGGACGATCCATTCAACGTAGACGACGGCCACCAATCCCGTCTTCCCAACTTGGAAGAAGTAGATATTGCCATGTTTGGAGATTAAGAAGAACCGAGCCTCATTAGCTTATGGTCTAAAAAAACATGGGAAAGTATTAAAAGTTGAAACTTCCCCCAAAGTAATTGTAGAAAGTTAAGAAAGAAAAATCGGTAGTCGATCCTTCAAGATTGGTCCTGATGAAGTGATTTTAGTGGTTAAGAGTCTTGGTGTCGAATACTGCCAAGTGTCTTTTGGAGATTTCCTCCTGTCAAAAAAAATATCTAAGCTGACAAAGCCACCAGAGCAGATGGCTTCAATGCTAAGCTCTTTAAATCAGCTTGAAATAATTTGGTTAGGAGCATGGACCAACTTATCTGTTGTAAAATATTGTCGGAAGAAAGCATGCCCGATGAATTTAACCTCAGCATTGTTTGCCCGATACTGAAAGAAGGAGACTCTTTAAACTATCGCCTATAAAATCTTCTCTGCCGTAATACGAGAATGTGAGGGTCTTAAGCCCATCGTCAACAGCCTGATAGGTCCTCATAAGTGTGGGCTTATTAAATATTAAAATTACGCAGGTTTTCCGCATATGCCAGTGTCTACAGGGACGCACTGCATAGAACCGCATGTTTTTAGCAACCCTGCCAAACTCATGGACAGTTCGCGCTGCTCCATAGAGCTTGGAAACAACTTAACCGAACCTTTTGATTTCAAGATAGGCTTTTGACAAGGTGATGCGCTGACATGTGATTTCCTTAACATCGTCATTGAAAGAACAGAACTGAGCTCTCAAGTCTACACTAAAGTCACTATCTTTCAAAAAGCTGTCCAATTACAAGAATATGCTAACGAAATTGCCATAATCGAAATAACTTAGCTTGAAGTCAATGGGGCTTTTGCGAGTATTAAGTCAGAGGCGGCTCTTGCTTATCGCAGTTTCTTTGGGATAAGAAAGTATTTGAGCAGTAAAGTCCTCTCTCATCATCCCTGCCCTCCTATACTGTGTAGAAGCATGGGTCCTAACGCGGGTTATCAACGGTCCCGTATGCATAGAAGGTGAGTGGAGGCGAAGATGAAACGACGAGCTGTACAGAGACGTAGACTTAGCCAGAAGGATAAAAGTCCAACGACTGAGATTGCTGGGTCTAGTAGATCGCAGGAAAACCAATGCTCCGGCCTAGAGTTCCGCAAGCATGCAATCGCAGTCGTAGTGAACTTTGCATACCCACTATCCTCAACCCTATCCTGAATATATTGTGATCAAGTCCATCAATTCATTTCATCACTAATCCCAAATCCTCACCAATTTAAATGGCAATTATAATTGATTTCCCAAACTACATAGGTGTGAGGCCCGCACTCCAGTAAAGTGAATTCGATGAAATGGAAACTTTGTCTCACAGTGGGCTTAGTTTCCATGGATGTAACTTTCACCACCGCATTTTGAATATCTATATAATTTTAAGAAACGCCATATAGCTAAACTTCTTCAAACCATTGATAAATCAAAGTTAACTTCAACAGGACATTTGTATATTACCTCATTATAGAAGTTCCAACCCAATTAGCACTTTAATAATCCTAAGAATACCATAGTTATATCCGATTATACAGGTGTATGTACAAAGCACTCTTTGTAAGGACTAAGAGCAAAGCTTAACTCAACAATGACTTTCGAATTGCATTTGTTGATTGGCAAAGTTAAATAGCAAACACATCTTAACTCCCTTTTAGCGCATCATCCCACTACTCGTGTAACTCCAGTTGTTAGATTTTAACATTCTTTAAATCCAACAAATTCCGACAGCTCAAATAACTTTGTGTGAACTTATGTATATAGATACATTATTCGCTGATGATAATATAATCGATAATGATGTCAATAAATTTCAGTTTCAGTTCAGAGGGATGATTAGAAGGAGCAGAGAATGTAACAATATAATTTTAATGAGGCCAGAGACAGATACACCCAACCTTCTGTATAGTACTAAAATCCTATTTAGAGGGTTACGACATCCTCATCAGCAACAGCTATAGCATATATACATATAAGAAACTTTGTTACACATAAATGCTAAGACATGATTACACCCCCATAACGGAAAATGCAAGGATAATGAAGTGGAAACTTACACCACCACCACCACGCATCGTAGCAACAGCCAGCGTGACTAATATCGCGTTCAGTATAAAATAATTCCAAAAGTGCTTACACAGTAAGTACAGTCAATATGTCGTCAATTATAAAGGGTGTATAAAAATACACAAAAAAGATATTTGTTTTAAGGACCTCATTAACTTCTGTTGTTTGGGAAAAATATTGAAGGAATATGGAAACAGAAAAAACGAAAATATTTTTTAGCAAAAATTACTGATTCGAAAAAGAGAGCTATAAAGTTTTTTAAACATTGTTGAAACATACTAGCGGTAACCGTATTTTGAAGCTTGTTTTAATTGAATGCTTTTGTTCATATTATTCCCTGCCATAAAAAAATCAATTGAGTTAAGTTGGGGGACCTTGGTGGCCACGGGATGTCCCCAAAGCTACTGACAAGTTTTTGAGGGAAAGATTAACGAAGCAAATTCATCGAATCTCTAGCCGTGTGTGCGACCGCACCAACCTGTTGGAACCAAGCGTGCGATGAAAGTGATGGATGAGCTTTTAGGTTCGACAGAAAGAAGTACGGAAGCATGCGTCGATAATTGCCACTATTGGCATTTGTCACCTTGCCCAGATCATTCTCGAAGAAAAAAATGGTTTTGAGTTCTTGGAGCCCAGTAACTTAAGTTTTGTTTATAGACGTAAATAAAAATGAACCTCGTCGCTCCAAAAATCGGATTCACAGTACTAAAACGCTCTAAAATCGTCTCACATTAATTTTGCGTGAAACAAATCACTTTCTTTCAGTTTTTCAGCGATTTGACCTTTGAATGGATGGAACTCAAATGCTTTTTAAAATTTCATGAAAAATAGCTCTTGGAAGTCAAAATTCGTGCATTTTCACATAAAATCTCTTCAACCATTTCAATGTTTTCGGGAGTTCTTGAAAATCAACTGGAACTTGGCCGTGGAGTGTTTATAGCCGAAAAATACACAGAACCCCTGCGAATTTAAATCATACACGGTCCATCACTTATGCCTCAAAGACGAATGCTCACAAATCTTAACGGCTAATTTGAGAAAGCGCTCTCCTTGATATGAATAACGCTTGGAGGATTTGTCAATTCCAAACAAGAGGCAATACCCGTAAAAAAAACTTTAGATGGTACTACTAGGGGTAAGACCTCTGGCATGACAGTCCTAGGAATTTACCATCAACCTTCTGCTGCACCACTCTTGCTTAAATAAAAGATATAGAGTTAAAAAGTTTACCCAATAATATAAAAATTAGTAGTCCCTTACGGTTCAGTACCCGTGTCGTGATGGTTTGGGAGTAGGACTGTCATGCCAGAGCTCTTGGTTTCAATCCCTCCCTGTGAAATCTAAATTTTTTTTTTCTTTACGGGTACTGCCTCTTGCAAGGAATTGTCAAATCCTCTAAGAGTAATACAGGGTGCGCCAGAGAAACTTACTTATTTGAAACGTCAATAAGAAAGAGTACTTCAGTTATTGTTTTAATTTTTTTTTTATTTGAGAATACAAAATCCCCTTTTTTTTTTGATGCAGTCTTAAAAATGACATCGGATAAATGTCGACCCCCATTGCGACACTGATGAAGTCGATTTTTGAAATTCGTATCCACTCTTCGCAGCATATCAATCTGTATGTTGGCAATGGCGTCGCGAATTTTGTACTTGAGGTGTGCTATGGTCCGTAGTCGATCGACCAGGGATTTCAAATAACCCCATAAAAAGAAATCGCATGCATTCAAATCTGGAGAGCGTGCCGGCCATTGAAGATCGCCTCTGAGAGAGATAAGGCGATCGGGGAAATGTTGTCGCAACAAATTCATTAAGCCTCGTGCTGTGTGTTCTGTGGCTCCATCTTGCTGAAACCACACCTTCCTAACGTTCATTTCTTCGAGTCTTGGAAGAAAAAATTCCTCGATCAAGTTCCTGTAACGAGCTCGGTAACTGCGCGTTCGTTTTCTTCAAAAAAAATAAAGACCAATTATTCCCATTACCGACATCGGACACCAGACAGTAGCTCGCTCACAATTAAGTGGCTTCTATTGAAGCTCACGCGGATTTACGCCCCACCAATAACGCATGTTTTGCTTGTTGACGCAGCCGAAAATGTGGAAGTGAGCCTCGTCACTGAAAAAAACGAACGCGTCTTCAGGCATTCATTTTGACGGGCAACAAAATCGCGTTCAGTTAATTCTTGCACAACAGCCAATTTATAGGGATGAAATTGAAGGTCTTTATGGAGAATTTGTCGAACAGTGGTGTCAGAAATTCCCATAGCAGCTGCGTGTTTGCAAACCGAACGCCGGGGAGAACGCACAACTGACTGCCTCAATCTTTCGATATTTTCCGGAGTTCTGATGGTCCGTTGAAGTCCATTTCTGAGTTTAGCGACACTTCCACACTCCCGAAATGAGTTAACCCATGACAGAATCGAATTACGGCCAGGAACGAGTCTGTGAGGAGGAATTTCAAAGCGAGCGCGGAAGGCACGTTGCGTAGCAACAAGTGACTGATCGTTAGAAAAGAAGCTCTCAACTGCGAAGGCCCGCTGCTCTCTAGACCAGAGCATGATGGCAACTGACTGGAGGGAGAAACAAACTTGGGAACTTCCTCCTCCAGATGCGCCCCCTCTTACCCCTCTACCCACCCAACTCACCGCGCGGAAATTTTTTCAAATTAGTAAGTTTCTCTGGCGCACCCTTGTTATGAAAAGTGCTTTCTCAAATTAGCTGTTCAGGTTTGGCTTAAAACTGTAGGTCCCCTCTATCATTAGGAACATTATACTCAACAGGAATGGTTGAGAGCACACAATGTGCAAGCCTGTTAGTTTTGAGGTGTTTTATATAAAGGTTTGTTATTTAGACGTGTGGTTTTGAAGGAAGAATAAAATGCCACCAAAAATGTTCTTCAAAAATTGATACGTCGCGAGGACCGAACCATTGGGACAGTGTTAATTTTTTCCGATTTAAGAAAATTTTTCAGAAATATGCCTTTTTATTATGAAAATATTAAAAGTAAATTGAGCATAGATCAAGTGACAGCTGTCAAAAGGCCAACTCCGTGAAAAGTATTGCCAGATTGAAAACCACACGTCTAAAAACATTAAAAAAAATACACTTAAATATAAACAGATTTTGTAACTTTCTGCTCTCAAAAACCAACAAAAAGTGTGCAATCAAAATTTTACTTCATAGTAAATTACTAACAGTTAGAAACTTCAGTATTTGAGATAGATTCTTTGATTGACTGTACCTTCACTAATTTATGATTGCAGACACTTGAATGCTCCATTTTTCCTTAGTGCATCGTCTACCGTCTATGATAAAAAAGGAATGAGAATACTAGTGAAGAAGATTGTGGCTGATTTCTTTGAGTGATATTGAATCTTGAAGGTGCAGTGTGCAGTTAGATAAATTAGTTGAGGTAGTTAGGTAACAACAGAGGTACTTAGTGCAATAATGAGTTGAGTATCGCATAGAGTTTGAAAATAAGGAAAACGTTAATAAATACGCATGGTATAATATTCAATTATGTTCCTTGCATGGCCCACACGCCACTGCTTCCTTTCAAAGTTTTCCCAGTATTTAATTAAATAAATAATTATTTCCTTTACCTTTTTAGTTATAAGTATTAGGTAATAATGGCTGGCGTGCATAGTACATAATTAATTAGGGTGTGCTTGTACAATTTTGTAGAAGAATTAACATTTATACTGAAAGTTTTGGGGTCTCCCAAGTGTTTGATGATGTTGTACATGTTTATAAAATTGTATACAAAAATCTATAGCTAATGGAACAAGCTATCATTTGATTTTTGTTTAAATGAACAAATTATCATTTAAGGAACTTTTCAGAGGATGCAACAAATAATTGAAGTTTAAATTATGTCTGTGGATATGTTTGAGACGTTACACAAATGTGTTCGTAATTGTTGTAATATCATCTTTATTTTTCCTAAGAAATTTGAGGCAAAACTCAAATATAGGAAAGTTATAGAAGGTTTGGAAGAATGTGTCGGTGCACGTTAGTTTTAATTATTGCACTGACTTTGAAAGGCAGCGTAGTAGGGCATTCTACATTCGCGTAGAACGGCTTAAGAGGGAATCTCATCATGAAGGGGCATATTTCGAGGTAACGATACAAGACAGTATTGTGTTTTCAAAGCATTCAATTCCACTCGGTTTCTTATTCCAAAGTGTACAATGCTGTTAAGATCGCAATTTAATGAACTTATCTTATTTTGTAGTTACCGAAATAATGTAGAAGTTGCAGACATGAGTTCATTAACAAAATTGAGAAAGAGTGTTGGGCTTTTGTTGTTCTTAGACTTTGTGTTGTAAGATGGCCTCAGTCCGAACCCTATCAAATGATAATTAATTATCTAGTGCAATAATCTTACAATCATTCGGTAATCAGAAGTTGAAGTCTGTTTTTTTTCGGTTAAGCTTTAAAAATACTGTTTTTATTCGAAACGAAACATGAGAAGTGGGACAGATGAAAAAACTTACTCAGAGGTGTTACCAGCGTTGCAGAAGATCTCTCTAGAGCGTTAGTGGAGATAGCATTCGGTCCAACGGATTTTTTTGTCTTGATATCTTTTACAACTTTCGCTATAGTATGAGTGCGAATTAGAGCACTCAAGTTCAGGCGGAGTCATAACACTCCTTACTGACAGCGTTGAACTGGCGGTAAATTTCTTAGCGAAAAGATTAGCTTTCCGCAAAAGAGCTATGTTAGTTAGAAGAGGAAGAATTCCTTTATTTTTTGAGAGAGGTTCAGAGGAAGGAATTAAGTTCGAAAGTTTTATGAACAGGTGAAACGATATTCACAAGAACATAAACCTAGAACCGAAGGCTGCAAAGAAGAAAAAGAAGACATCGTTGTAAGACAGGATGATCCATTTAACATAGTCGAAAGCCAAAAATCCCGTCTTTCTAACTTAGACGAAGTAAAGAGTGCCATATCTAAGCTGAAGTCTAACAAAGGCAGCGGACAAATTCTACAGATAGAATCAACGGTGGCGTCTACAGTTCCAGTAAGGTCGAACTACTTAGTGAAGACCTAATAGAGTTTCTACGACTTATTCGAAGCCCATGCCTCTAAGGGGAGGTATATTTGGCTCCTGGTCCTTGGAGTAATACTAATGATCTGGCCCTCAAGTTGGGGGTTGTGCCGTCGGGGTGACTTCCTGACCACGTAAAAAATACAATAAGCCTCGGATACGGACAGATTTACTGTTGGCAACCCAAGCAAACGAAGTATGTACAACGAAATTCGGATCAGTATGTCCCTTAACAGACCATGTGCAGCCAAACAATAAGCGAAAGACCTAATCTTGTGCAAGCAGATATTACCACCATCGAAGAAACGCGATGGGATGGAGCAGGAAAACTAAAAGACTGCAATGTATACTACGGCGACTGTTACCGAGAAAAAATACAGCATCTATTTTTGAGTGTGAATTTGTGGTTTGAACAAGACTCAGGCAAAAGGTCTTGAGTTTCAACAGTGTGAGCGAGCGCATAACGACAATCCGCATCAAGGCTTAATTCGCCAACATAAGAAAGGAGAAAGATGAAGCCACCAAAGACATATTTTTCGAGCTCTTGGACAAGACCTATGAGCAGTGCCCTGGCTATGACATAAAGTTATCTTGGGAGATTTTAACGCCAAGTTAGGAAGAGGAGACATCTTTGGTAAGATATTTGGTGAGATACAGCCTGCACGACACCACCTCCGCGGGTCGAGACGATCTGGTAGCTAGTACGCAGTTCAAACATCTTAATATCCACAAGGGGACATGGAAATCTCCTGATCAATCTACCGTCAACCAGATTGACCACATTGCGATCGACGCACGACACTTCTCCAGTATACAGGAGAACATTCCAACCCAACATTCCAAGGGGCCAACATTGACTCGGACCACTACCTCGTTGTAGCCAAGGTACGGCTACGGATATCCCGATCCAAGCCAAAACAAGGAAGTACTGTGAGAAGATTCGACGTTAGACGGCTACAATCCACTGAGACTGCCATGTCCTTTTCCGATCGAGTCTCCAATAACCTCTTAAGGAGTCCTATGCTGCCTGAGTTAAGCATTGAAAACCAGTGGCAACATTGCCTTGCAGCCATCAGAGATGCCGCCTCTGAAGTGCTAGGTTTCATACGGCCACCTCAGCAAAACCCCAGGTTTGACGACGAATGCCGGAAAGCGCACGCAGCGAAACAAAAAAAGCATACAAAACGGCGGCGCTGCACAAAAGGACTAGAGCAGCTCGTGAGCTCTACGAGCAGAAGAGGAGAGAGGAACAACGGCTTCTTAGATGGAAAAAAGGAGAGCATGAGAAACGCGCGATCGAGGAGATAGAGGGATGTCACAACAGGAATGAGGTTCGTAAATTTTACCAAAAGCTAAAAAAAAACCTTCCAAGGGTACCAGCCACGAACCGAAGCCTGTAAAGACGATCAGGGGAACATCGTAGTAGAACCGCAGTCGATGCTGAGAATATGGAAAGATCACTTCTCCAAATTATATAACGGCGATGACGAACCGAATTGCGCTGTAAGGGAGATAGAACCACTCAACCTCGGCGACGCAGATCAACAATTCCGCCTACCCGACCTTGAACAAGTGAAGATAGCTATATCTAAACTTAAGTCAAACAAAGCTGCTGGAGCTGACGGCTTCGCTGCCGAACTATTCAAAGCAGCAGGCGATGACTTGGTACGGAGCATGCACCAACTCATCAGCAAAATATGGTCGGAAGAAGGCATGCCCGATGAGTGCAATCTCAGCATAGTGTGCCCGATACATAAGAAAGGAGAGCCTCTAAACTGCACCAACTACAGAGGCATCAGTCTCCTTAACATTGCGTATAAGATCCTCTCTGCCGTATTATGTGAACGTCTGAAGCCATTCGTCAACAAACTGATTGGTCCTTATCAGTGTGGCTTCAGACCAGGAAAGTCAACTACCGACTAAATATTCACACTACTGCAGATCTAAGAAAAAACCCAGGAGCTTCAAATCGATACACACCATCTCTTTATCGATTTTAAAGACCCATATGACAGCATCCATAGGGAAGAGTTCTACAGAGCAATGTCTAGTTTTGGCATCAATGTCAAATTTATCCGTTTGTACAGAATGACATGACCATGAAGAATGAACGCTTCTCTATCAAGATCGGAAAAAATCTTACCGATGCATTTGATGTCAAAAAAGGTTTAAGACAAGGCGATGCACTGTCATGTGACTTCTTCAACATAGCTCTGGAAAGAATTGTGCAAAACTCAACCGTCAACACTAGTGGCACAATCTTCCGAAGGTAGGTTCAATTACTCGGATACGCAAATGATATGACATAATTGGAAGATCAAAGCGTGATGTCAGTGGAACGTTTTTGAGCATTGCGACGGAAGCGAAGAAGATGGACTTAGTGGTTAATGAGGGCAAGACCAAGTAAATGCTGTCATCAAAAAAGGACATTGAACAACGACGTATTGGACAAAACGTCACCAGGGACAGCTATAACTTTGAGGTAGTTGCGGACTTTGTCTACCTAGGAACCGCTATAAACAGAGACAACGACACTAGCACTGAAATCAAACGAAGAATAACTCTTGAAAATCACTGCTTCTTTGGACCTAAAATGCAATTGAGTAGTCCTCTCTCGAGCATCTAAAATTACCATCTATAAGACACTCATCATCCCAGTTCTCATTTATGGCGCTGAGGCCTGGACCCTGTCAAAGAAAGATGAGAGCGTCTTAGGATGCTTCGAGAGAAAAATTCTCCGGGTGAGTTTTGGTGCCGTACGCATAGATGGAGAATGGAGGAGAAGATATGACGATGAACTGTACGGGCTGTACCGCGACACTGACCTAGTTAACAGAATTAAAATCCAACGGCTTAGATGGCTGAGTCATGTAGAGCGAATGGACATCAACGCTCCAGCCCGAAAGGTCGTTGAATCCAATCCCGAAGGACGGAGCGGCGTAGTAGATGAAGACCGCGACTCTAGTGGGGCACCCAGGTGGGAGGAAGGACCTCAACCAACTTGGCGTGAGAAACTGGAGACAGCTAGCTAGGGACCGAGCTGGCTGGAGACGCATGTTGGTTGAGGCCCAGGTCCGCCCCGGACTGTAGCGGCACCTTGAGTAAGTAAGTAAAGGCTGATCATCTAAGCGGCAATACAAGCCAAAAAAAACCACACAAATTGAGATATAAAAATGTTGGTCTCAGTTTTAGGTCTGGGTTCAACTACGACTTTGAATTAGATACTGGAGCCCAAGGCAGTTGTTAATCGATTTGCCAAAGTTTAGTACATCCAGTGACGTTGCTGTTCGACTGGCGAGAACTATTCACGACAGATTCAACTACAAATTATTCTTTGACAACTGGTACACGACCTTACTGCTGTTGACTTGTTTGGCAAAGAAAGCGATTTTACCGCTAGGTACAATAAAAGCCAATCGGATTCTAGGTTATAAAGTTCCTACCGAAAAGAAATTGAAAAAAGGAAGAGGTGCAACTGTGAAAAAACTGGCGATAATTGATAACCTGGATATTTCTGTGGTAACATGGTTTGGCAACAGAACAGTAAACCTTGCTTTGACATATGTTGGCAGCAAACCGTCTTCCGAAGACCAACAGTTCAACAAAAAAAGAACTACCTTAGGGTATCATGCCAAAGGCAGTTATGACATATTATCGGGTGGAGTTGATCTGTTGGATCCTCTTCTTGGATACTGTCGAATTCAAATTAGATCAAAAATTTTACCACAGAAAATTTTTTCAAATGATCGACTTGACAGCCGTGAATGCAAGGCTTTTGTATATACGAAAGCTTGATGGTTCTGAGGCATGCCAGCAAACTAAGTTCAACTTACAAACGTAGACGACGTTCTTATGTCATGGAGAAAAATCTAAAAATGAAGAAATTGAAAGGACCTGTTGCCATTATGCCATCGGAGGATGTTCGACTAGATCAATTACATCACCTTCCTGTTTGACATGGAAGATTTTATGTGGAGTTCCGAAAATGTAAAGTAAACTTTTGCTTGAATGATAAAAGAATCTGCTTCACTACATAATTTTTTGAATAGATAGATGATTTAATTTATTTGTGTTACTTTTCTCCTCAATGTGCCAAATATGATCCAAACCGGAAATCGCAAAATTTTGCACTTTTTTTTCAAAAAGTATAGATTTATAAAAGCTGTGGTGACTATACTTTAAAAATACTGTTCAAAATATAATTAAGAATACTGACAGGATTTATTTATCTATTTATATTTATCGTGTTGAAAGAAAAGTATACTCACCCATCAACACTAAGCCCAGAAAACCGAGCAAAGTATTTTACCAATTAAGAAATTTCAAAATAGATTATTGTTCATCTCAAAAATGTCAAAATCAAATGTTTTAAAATGAAATTGCAACCAATAATTTGACATTATGCAAGTTATACAAATATATTTTATCTAATCCAATTCAGTGTCATGTGCCAAATATTTTAAAAGTATTGAAGGTACCTGCAAGGTATAAATCTCGATCTTCGTACACATCGTGTAATGTAATCTTCAGCTCAGGAACATATTTTGGGTTGTTCTTAGAGGAATTCAATGAAATATAATCTTTCCAAAGCAAATGCATATATTGCTCATATCACATAAGTGTATGATGAATACTAGGAGGGCGTCCTACCATCAATGTTTACAAAAATAAATCCTATGCAATCGTACCGGAAATACCCTTCGACTTATGCATGGCATACACATTACCTACATGCATAAAATAAGATCAATATAACTCACTCCTTATTTCTATATTGGCTCTCTTAACATTTACAATATTGGTTCAGTTGCAGTTGTTGAACTTATATAAATTATACTATAAAATTTGCATAGTCTATTAAATTAAAATTCTTGGCTCCGTATTGAAAAACTCTGAGAAGTACAAAAGCTATGTACAGTACAGTGAAGGGAAAAACAAAAATTGGAAGCTTGCCCATACACAAAAGAATATTTTTGAAGTTGCAAATTTTGATATGTAAACATTATGCAAATATTTTTTTATTTTTTTCATTAGATACATAGAAGGAAGGAAAAGGAGACACGTATGGTTATTCATAGATGAAAATAATCGATAGATTTTATGAAGGTCAGCAAAAAGTGGAGTAATGTGTTTTGATGCCAAAAAATTATTCCTTATGCTTTTTATTTTCATTTTTATAAATAATGAAAAACTTTGAGAAATTTGTCATTTCTAACTTGATGTTCACACAAAAGTGAATTCTAAATTGTGAGCATGCAGACCATTATTGCGTGGACGCTACACTGGTACAAAAATTGTTATGTCGGAGTGTATGCAGCTTTAACCAACTGAGTGAAGGAATTTAAAAACACATACATTTTTAAAGCGATTTTCTAGGCAGCAATATTATATAAAATGTTCCGCATTCAAAAGTAAGGATGTCTTCCATTCAATAATTGCTGAAATGATCCTAAGTCAAAGCTCTAATTTTCCTGAAAAACAATTTTAGCTCCAGATAGAACCTCTTATAATGTAAAATCTTTGAAAGAAATACTTAAATAAATATATCTGCAGTTCTATCTTGTCACCACAAACAGTTTAAGAAAAATGAGGAGTGTTCAAAAATAATAAAATTTAATCAAAAAATGTTGATTCATAAACAGCGCCCTCTTAGAGCCAATGTTCTAAGTTGATCTCAGTTTTTTCTTTTTAAAAGTGAAACCAAGTTATTGAAATTCCTTACTTACTTCAGGTGGCGCAACAGCCCGGGCGGACCTGGGCCTCAACCAACAAGCGTCTCCATCCAGCTCGGTCACTAGCTGTCTCCAGTTACGCAGGCCAAGTTGGGTGGGGTCTTCACCGACCTGCATCGCGGTCTTTCTCTACTGCGCCGTCATTTTGAGATTGGATTCGAAGACCTTCCGGGCTGGAGCGTTGATGTCCATTCGCTCTACATGACTCAGCCATCTAAGCCTATGGACTCTGTTAACTAGGTCAGTGTCGCTGTATAGTTCGTGTTTTTATTTTCTCCTTCATTCTGCATCTATGCACACAGATCCAAAAAATCACCCGAACATTTTTTTCCTCGAAGCATCCTAAGACGCTCTCATTATTCTTTGGCAAGGTCAAGGCCTCAGCGCTATAAATGAGAACCGGGATGATGAGTGTCTTATAGATGGTAATTTTAGATGCTCGAGAGAGGACTTTGCTTCTCAATTGCCTTTTAAGTCCAAGGAAGCAGAGATTTGCAAGAGTTATTTTTCGTTTGATTTGAGCGCTGGTATCGTTGTCTGTGTTTATAGCGGTACCTAGGTAGACAAAGTCCTTAACTACATCAAAGTTATAGTTGTCCATGGTGACGTTTTGTCCAAGACGTCGTCGTTCAGTGTCCTTTGACAGCATAAACTTGATCTTCCAATTATGTCAATATCATCTACGTATCCGAGTAATTTTATCGACCTTTGGAAGACTGTGCCTCTAGTGTTGACGGTTGAGTTTTGCACAGTTCTTTCCAGAACGATGTTGAAGAAGTCGCATGTCAGTACATCGCCTTGTCTAAAACCTATTTTGACATTAAATGCATCGGTGAGATCTTTTCCGACCTTAAAAGAGCAGTGTGCATTCCCCATCGTCATTCTGCACAAACGGAAAAGTTTGACAGGGATGCCTAAACTAGACATTGCTGTGTAGAGCTCTTTCCTATAGATGCTGTCATACGCTGCTTTAAAATCGATAAGGAGATGGTGGGTATTGATTTGAAGTTCGTTGGTTTTTTTCAAGATCTGCCGTAGTATGAATATTTGGTCGATAGTTGACTTTCCTGGTCTGAAGCCATACTGATAAGGACCTATCAGGTTGTTGACGAACGGTTTCAGACGTGCACATTATACGGCAGAGATGATGTTATATTCAATGTTAAAAAGACTGATTCCTCTGTAGTTGGTGCAAATTAGAGGGTCTCCTTTTTTATGTATCGGGCACACTATGCTGTTATCGACCATATTTTACAGATGAGTTGGTGCATACTCCCAACCTGCTGCTGCTTTAAATAGTTCGGCAGTAATGCCGTCAGCCCCAGCAGCATTGTTCGACTTCAGTTTAGATATAGCTATCTTTACTTCTTCGAGGTCGGGTAGGCGGAATTGTTGAGCGCGTTCTTTCTCCCTTACAGCGGAATTCGGTTCGTCATCGCCGTTATATAATTTGGAGAAGTGGTCTTTCCATATTCTCATCATGATGTTTCCCTGTATGCCTGTTGTTTCGCTGCGTGCGCTTGCCGCATGGTTTTCAATGCTTAATGCAGCCAGCATAGGACTCCTTAAGGGGTTATTAGAGACTCGATCGGAAAAGGACAGGGCAGTCTCAGTCGATTGTAGCCGTCTAACGTGGAAACTTCTCACAATACTTCCTTGTTTTGGCTTGGATCGGGATATCCGTAGCCGTACCTTGGCTACAACGAGGTAGTGGTCCGAGTCAATGTTGGCCCCTCGGAATGTTCGGATATCCTGTATACTGCAGAAGTGTCGTGCGTCGATCGCAGTGTTGGCAATCTGGTTGACGGTTGATTGATCAAGAGATTTACATGTCCCCTTGTGGATATTGAGATGTGTGAGCTACCAGAACGTCTCGCCCCGCAGCGAAATCGACCAGCCTGAATCCGTTGTCGGAGGTGGTGTCGTGCAGGCTGTATCTCCCTATTATCCCACCAAAGGTGTTTCCTCTTCCTAGCTTTGCATTAAAATTTCCTAAGAAAATTTTAATGTCATAGCCAGGACACTACTCATATGTCTTGTCCAAGAGCTCGAAGAATATGTCTTTTGTGTCTTCATCTTTCTCCTCTGTTAGGGCATGCGCGCATACTGGGCTTTTGTTGGCGAATTTAGCGTTGATGTTGTTTTTGTTTTCGGAAGCAGTCGCCTTAGTCTTAATAGCCCCAATATCTGCTTTGCAACAGTTTTTGGGCTTCCGCTAATTTTTGCTGCACTTGGTCTGTTAAGGGACCTAACATTCCACGTACAGATCCGAAGTTCGTTGTCCTTATTTCGTTTGCGTGGGTTGTCAACAGTGAATCCGTCCGTATCCGAGGCTTGTTGTTGCTTCGAAACTATGATGTTTTTACGTGGCCAGGAAGTCACCCCGACGGCACAACCCCCAACCTGGAGGGCCAGATCCTTAGTATAACTCCAAGGAAGGGGAGCCGGATAAACCGCTCCTTATAGGCCTGGGCTTCGAATATGTCGAAGAAGCCCTATAAGGTGCTCACTAAGTAGTTCGACCTTACTGGAACTGTAGACGCCACCGTTGATTCCATCTCGAGAATTCGTCCGCTTTCGTCTGGATAAGGAGATGTGCCTTAGTTTAAACACCTCTCCCCCTCTCTCGTTTGCTTCCCCTAACACTTTCCACTGGGGTTGGAACCCAATCTCTAGTTGATGTACTCTAGACACCTCATGTTCACCGCGGGGAGGTGATAGTAGGAGTTGGTAGAATGTACATGTCTACCATTTGAACATCGATGATCTGCTTTTGGTTGGTAAAATTTGTTTATCTACTGCCATATATTCTTCTTAAGGGACAGTAGGGAGTTACCGCCTTGTTTGATCCAAGAAAGGGCATCATGTCCTGGTTGTCTTTTGGGTACTTGCGTCGAGTTTGTGTTGAAATGTATGAACCTTCTTATTTCTTCGAGCCGATTACATGCCATTACAGAGTTAAGTTTTGGTTAATCTAGGCTTCCATTCCAATAAAACCTAGTTGAAGGGAACTGTACGATGGACATGTAGTCATATTCCAACAAACTGTTCAAGTTCCATTGCTGTAAAATGGGCAGTTTTTTTCGGGACATTTTTCTCAGGAGTATCTTATTGTTTCTGGTTCTATATACATATTTCAACATTTCGTCAGTAAAAAAGTTCTTGTATTATTGCATTGGCGTATCCAACCTCCTTATTTCCACAGGTAATGTCGTACCGCCTATGGATACGGTTTCATTATCACCTTTTTTTCAAAAACCCATACCGCCTCTCGTTTTTTTCACCTCTCGCACTTTTATTTGAGTGAGGTACCATCTGGGATAGAAGAATGTTATCTTCTAATTCCCAATCGGATTCATCAGACTCTGGAATGTATAGAGGCGAAAGATTTTTTCACCTCGAGCTTATCATCAGAAAAATATTCTTCACTACTGTTGTCGAGAAAATTTTGTAAAGTAGTATGAATACCTCCGTAAAACCAATGTGGGTCCATATCTGAATTCTGTAATGTTCGTATAAATAACTACGAAATCGGAATGTGAACATTTTTTAACACTAAACCATATTTTCACTCAAAAAACTTCAATTTTATTAAAAAATAAAAAAAATTTGTACACTTTTATAGTAATCCGTTATCTGCAACGTATTGCAATTAAATTATCACGAACGTTTGATTAATATTGTAAATACAATTACTTATATGTGAATGCCCTTGTAGTCGACACTCGTTTATAGATGGCGTTTATAAATTAAAATTAAGAGCGTTTAAATTACTTATTTCAGAATGTATGCACAAAACAACAAAATTTGTTGAAAACTGGAAAATATCGACAAAAATACGGTTTGGCTCATATACATATGTATGAGCCACCATGCTGTAAAGGGAAGAACAAAGACTTTTGTTTGTTTATTTAAAATGGGTAAATGTTATGAAAACCGACAAACCAACAAAAACCAAACTTTTAAGTACCTTAAAAATACCTTAAATACTTACTTTGATATCCTTTTTGTGTCAAGGAATGTCCTGAAATTAAAAAAAAAAAAAAAAAAAAAACAATTAATTACTGCCTAAAAGTTAATTGTTTGCAATTACTACATAGAATATTTTTTTAAATTTTGTTTCAAAAAAATACAACTGATTTCCAATTAGAATTTTATTTCATTTAATATCTTTATGTTTTGTTAAGATTGAATCCCGGCTTTTACTTATGCTGTTCGCAAATGAGAAGGAATTTTTTGAATCGCTAGAAT
>NC_079147.1:150239029-150308884 GCF_945859685.1 Eupeodes corollae | reverse complement strand
CCAAATACGGTAGATTCGAAGTACCAACAGGTCGATTCGATCAAATTCATATAGACTTGGTAAGACCTCTTCCTTTGTCCAATGATTTTTCTTACATTCTTACCGCCGCCACGGCCGGCGCCCTCCAAAGACAGGTTTACGCGTTGGCCAGAAGCCTATATTTTTTTTGATATAACAGCTAGTTCAATTGCAAAAGCATTTGTGGAAACTTCGTGGCCCGTTTTGGTACGCCTTTAAAAATCACTACGCACCAAGGAAGTCAATTCGAATCAAGGCTCTTTACCGAACTTTCTAGACTGTTGCGCGTTTCACCTACAAGCTAATGGCATGGTTGAGCGATTCCACAGACAGTTAAAATGTTCATTTAAAGCCAGATGTAACACCATTTATTGGAGCTCAGAATTCTCAATAATCCTATTAGGAATTCGCTGTGCTGAGACTGCCTGGTGAAATTTTTGTTGTTTACAACAACAAGCAAAACTCTCCAGATGTTCTAATTGAAAAACCCCGCAATGCGATGAAAAATCACATCCCAACAGAAACCAGAGAAGTAAAACAAGACATTTTCATTCCAAAACACTTAACCGAGTGTAAACAAGTTTTTGTCAGAGTCGACAAAGTGAAAACACGCCTCACGCGTCCATGCGAAGGACCATACAACATCATACGACGTTGGTTCTTGAGCGTTCTAAAAATCTTTTATTTCAATTCTAGGGACCTTGAACCGACGAGAAATGTCAACATTTTCAGTTTGACAAATCGGACCTATTACTATAACTTCGTATGGGAAATTACAAATAATATGGATCTTAATAAATTAACTTTTTTAAGTATTATAGCTTCTGTCAGTCAGAAACATTTTTTTGTGTTTGATAATTTCAGCATTATTAACTTTACTAACTAAGACCTTCAAGACTCTTAGCTACTAACTCCGCCATCCTTCTGTTGGAAAGAGAAGTGAAAGTAACAGAACCAGCACCTCTTCACCTCTCTCATTATCAAGCTTATAATAGTGGTGCTAAGAAAACATATGTACAATGTACATACATATTGTTTACTGAAAAATTTTGTTTTTCTTTTTGTTTGTTTTCTCATCTGATAACGACCTTATGACTGAGTGTACAAACCATAAATAGAAAACCATTTCAAATAAAAGGTTTTTGAATTGGCACGGGTATCAAAATGAGTGTTCGTTAACGCAAACGTTGTGGGCAATGCTCCTATTTTAGGGTCGACGTGGTGGCCCTTCACCTGCACAGTCGACTCTTCAACGTTTGGTGGCCAAATTTGAGACGACCAGTTCAGTAAAACACCTATTTGTTCAAGAAATGAAAGATCGGCAAGAGAACATCGCCGCGGTCCGTTAAAGTGTACAACAGAATCTGAGTCAGTCTATTTCTCGTGCACAAGAAGGATTTGCGCAGACTTCAACTTGGCGAGTTTTGCGTAGTGACTTGAGCCTTCACCCATACAAGATCTAACTGACCCACGAGCTCAAAGTTCGTTAAGTGATAATGTATCCTCAAAAAGTTAACGTTTGGTGTGGATTTTGGACCGTTGGCGTAATTGGTCTGTACTTTTTTAAAACGACGTTAGTGATGAGGTCACAGTCAACAGCGAGCGCTACATAACGATAACAATATGGCCAAAATTGAACCATATGGACCTAGACGAAATTTTGTTCCACAGGACGGCGCGGCGCTACGTGTCACACAGCAAACGCCCTATTTGACATTTTCAACATTTACCCGCCTTTTTTGAAAAATCTTTTAGTTTCTCTCAAAGAAAATATCAATAGTGAAATATCTATTTCTAGTTCTATCGTTAAATGACTTTATATTGCTGATCTACTATTTGTTGTTCCGCGCAATTAAATAACACTTTTCTACTAGTTTTGAATGGCGTTAAAATGGCTTGTCAAAAACATTGTTTAGAGCCAAATAAAGACCATAATTTAAAAAACTATTATGAGGATTTCCAGAATCTAAGTACGATACTAAAAGTATTTAAACTGTATCTAGAATACAAAGATTACTACCTTGAAAATACATACAATTGACTGTTTAGGGATATGTTAAGTTTTATAATCATATACTTAAAAATCAAGCGTTTGGTTGTTTTTAGCATTCTTAATTCTTTAAAATGCTGTTGTCATGTCTGCTTTCTGTCTGTTGTTGTTTCTCTTCTGTTCTTCTGTCTAATATCAATGTCTTGTGTTGTTATCACCTTACATAGTCTAGTCGCTCAAGGTGCTGTGTTCTCTACTCTGTACATGTATGTGCTGAGTAGTGTGTAATATAATGTAATGAAGTTTTTAAAAATACAGCACATTTTGCTATTAGTCAACGAAAATATGGGATGAATCGTCTTTTGCACTCCTGCAGTTGCAAGAGTAACGAAAGACCTTGACATGCACATATCCGCAGGCCCAAATAGTAGCTCTCCTACTGTTCTGAAAAATTTCAGCGTAAATTTCAAAAACTTAAAAAATATCTTACATTAATACATTATCTTTCAACTACTGCCTTTCGGCCTAAGAACAATTTTAATACTAAATAACAAGAGCTTTAAAAAATTGGTATGCTTATCATTATTGACTTCCCATAGGAAGTTATTGTAATGGGTCCGGATTTGTCAAATAGAAAATGTTGACATTTCTCGACGTTTCAAGGTCCCTAGAGTCGAAATAAAAGATTTTTAGAAAGATGTCTGTGTGTGCGAGTGTAGGTACGTGACGTTTGTTCGTTGTCCATAGCTTAAGAACCCGAAAGATATCCGTTTTGAATAAATTTTGATATACAGGTAAAAAGGCAGAAAAGTGCTGAAAGACCTCTTAAGAAAATTGCGTGGGCGGTTTTTTTTACCGTTGCATTTAAAAAAAAAAATTGAACCCTTACGAACCAAAAACGCTAGAGACTTTGATTAAATTGTATGTAATGTATTATAACTTAAAAAAAAAAACTGAACAAAAAATTGTCACCTCGAAAATTTAGTCCAAGGCAACGCCTCAGACATTGTCTCTCAAATACCCAAATCTTTTCCATTTGAGAAGGGGCAACGTTGAATCATACCGGGCACCCTTAGGCAATCACCGGCGGCATAACCCGTCAAATCTTCGGTCGATAAGTCTTCTTCCGAGCATCAGCAAAGTTTTCGAAAAGATCATTAATAGGGCTCTGACTAAGTGGGCTCCGGACAACAAAATAATTTCGGATAAACAGTTCGGGTTCAAGGCGGGTCATGACACAATTCATGCTGCGTCTAAACTCGTTTCTGATATCCAATGGAATAAATCAAAACAACAATGCACAGGTGCTGTTCTCGTTGATTTGGAAAATACCTTTGACACCGTATGGTTAGAGGGTCTTTACCTAAAACTGAGAAGGCTTGGCATCAGTAAGCCATTGTTGAATAAACTTTATGATATGCTTAACGGTAGAAAGTTTGTTGTCAAAAGTGGCAATGTAAATTCTACCACAATATTCTCAATTAAAAATGGTCTTCAACAGGGAGCGGTGAATTCGCCGATTCTCTTCAGCATTTACACCACCGATCTGATAGGTAGTCTTACAAAGGCAATTGCGTACGCCGACGATCTAATTGCTTACAGAACGGCCCGAAAGGTTGAGGTTATTAGAATTCTCTTGCAGCGTGATTTCGACAAGATTCAGCGATATTGCGACGACTGGAAACTGAAAATAAATGTCCAGAAGTCGGAGACAATTCTGTTCCGGACTCCGTTGGCTAGGGCCACGAGGGATACGGGCAAGAATTGGGGCAAGATGGTCATCGTTGATCTTCACGGGCAGCCATTAGCAAGCAAAAGTGTAGTGAAGTACCTCGGTATCTGGTTAGATCAGTATTTATATTTCGACAGACATATAAATGCTGCTCTGACCAGGGCCAGAGGAGCCTTCGCTCTGACGAAACGGCTGTTTTTTAGCAGTCGGCTTGACCCCAGAGTGAAGGTAATTTGCTACATGGCCCTCATACGGCCAATGATCGTGTATGGTTGTCCTGTGTGGTTGCCCCTTCCCAGATGGAGAAGTTTCGGGTGTTCGAGAGGCAGTGTTTAAGACGCTGTACCGGCTTATATCGAACAGCCGAATCTTCTTATGTGCATTACTATTCTAACGAGGTCCTATACAACGGGGCTCGAATCAACAGAATTGACAATTTCGTGATAAAACTCGTTCGAGGTCACATTGCAAGAGCTATGTCTTCGACCAACAATTTAATTTTCGGGGCGTTCTATCCGAACAACGAGTATTTTGAAAGTGCACACTTGAGCGGCTTTATTCCACCAGAGGCATTCCTCTTTTTAGACAAATGCGGTCTGATACAGGATAGATTGGCAGTTCCGTTAATCTACCACGTCAGACGAAGAACCGTGGATAGGCAACTCCCGTACAGTCGGGACGTCATGGCACAAGGCGGAGCGGAGCTCCTTCGGTTCAGTAGGGCTGTGTCCGAGCGGGACCGAACTGATAGGGTGAAGCAGGAGAACCAGTTTTGATGGCTTCAATCGGCAATTGATAGTGGGTAGTTTTTAATTAATACAAAAATAAATAAAATTGAATTGAAGTTAAAATATATCTTGGGGCCGAAAGGCATTAGTAGTTAGTGTTATAGTTTAACGTAGAGTGTCCGTATGGGACCATTAAGTTAGTTGTAAGTTATGGATAACTAGGCTAGTTTTATGAATTTTTGTCTAGCTTTAAGATAGGTTAAGAATGAATTAATAAAAATGAATTAAAAAAAAAAAAAAAAAACCGGCGGCATAAGGGCCATGTAGCAAATTACCTCCTCCCTGATGTTAAAACGGCTGCTAAAAACAAACGTTTTGTCAAGGCAAAGTCTCCACTAGCTCTGGTCAGAGCAGCACTCATAAGTCTGCCGAAATACAAGTATTGATCCAACTAGATGTCAAGGTACTTTATTACACTTCTATTCGCCAGTGGGTGTCGATTTCGTCCAACGATCACTAGATTGAGTAGTTTCGCATTTCAGGAAGTTGATTTTCAACTTCCAGTCAACGCAGTATTGCTGAATCTTGTCGAAGGCACCCGCTAAAAGTGTCTTGATAACCTTATGCAATTATGTCGTCAGCGTACACTATTGAACGAATCAGACTTGCTCAGCTTAGTTTTGCTAGCCAATAAAACATCAGGACTTTGGTCTTTCAGCAATTGAAATAAGTTAGCTCTAAGTTTGACCCTAATCAGTGAATTTACATTCACACTAAGGATGCTTAAGGGCATCTGAGGCAGCGCGCCTTTAATCTAAAAGTTACGTAAGGCTTGACAAAATGGTGTAGATGTGATCTCACCTTTTCGCCTGCTCTCTTATCTGGTTCCTCTAACTATTGTCCAATTGCACTCATGTCCCTTTTTTCCAAGTTCATGGAAACGCTGAATAATTATCAGCTTAAGAAATATCCAAAAGAAAGAAAAATGTTTAATGACCGGCAGCATGGCTCCGTTTTGTCTCCAACACTGTTCCTTTGACACAACTTTTAACTCATAAACTATCAAATTTTACTATATTAACACATCTAACAATGCCAATTAAATAAAAATCCTTTATATATTGATTAATTAAAAAACGTAAAAAAGTATTTCTGCTTCTACCAAGTATAAATTAAAAATTTTTAAGTTTCGCACCAATATCTTCCCTACAATCACAAATACCAACGACCTGCGTGCCTTAAAACTTTCAATGTATAAAATTAATTAAACTTTGATCATAAAAAATAGTACCAACATTATGGTTTTACTTTGCTTGCATGACCATAACTTCTTACAAAATCTTATATTACTTCGTAAAAGATAGTTCAGCAATACCTCCACAACGACTCAGTAGAACTTCAATGGAAAAATAAATTGTTTTGTAGTTTTTTTTTACTTTCCATTATAATTTAGGTGCAGGTATGAAGTTCTGATTTTAATACACCAAATTTCTTAAAACACTACAATCCACACCTATAGAGACCAAGAAGGAGAAAAACTTAAGATACTTTGTTAGCATCACGTTCAATATCTTGGGAAATATTTCAAAAGTTCATCCAACAAACAAAGCAGGTGCAGCCGTCATGTTGCACACGTTATTTTAAAGAATACTTTGCTGCTAAGGTTCCCTTAAACTATTGTTATTGAAATAATTTTCATACTATATTAAAACAAGCATACCAAATTTCTGGAATATACCTGATATTAGAAACAAAATATGAACACACCTTCATATGCACATAACGGAACGAGTATTTCACTTTAAATTCTAACCACGTATCCTATGAATGGAACGATAATTTTAAATTTGCGATAGATAAAACCTAAAATACTCGCAAATATTCGCAGAGCTGCTTACTATGTAGGAATTTCATACTTTTAACGATATGAATTTTTACTTCTTACGAATTAGATTCTTAGTAAATTTATTTTTAATATTTAAATATTAAAGGTATCATTTTACAGAACCCTTAAACCCTACCCAGGGTGCTGCATCACCCTGTACCTTATTTGATTGATAATATTTGTGGAAGCCCCCAAATTAAAATGTGTACTAAATGTGTTAAATAGAAGTTTCAATACAAGTTTTCTGATATTCTATTTAAATATCAATAAAAGAAAAATAAAATAAATATCAAAATATTAAGGACTTTTACTAAATAAAATACTTCCTTACTTACTTAAGGTGGTGCTACAGTCTGGGCGGACCTGAGCCTCAGCCATCATTCGTCTCCATCCAGTTTGGTCCTTAGCTAGCTGTCTATAGTTTCGCACGCCATAATGGTTAGATCTTCGACCTGCGTGCGCCACCTGAGTCGCGGTCTTCCTCTACTGCGCCGTCTCTCGGGTTTGGATTCGAAGACCTTTCGGGGCTAGAGCGTTGATGTCCATTCAGTCAACATGACCTAGCCATCTAAGCCGTTGGACTATAATTCTGTTAACTAGGTCAGTGTCGCTGTACTTCCCGTACAGTTCGTCGTTATATCTTCTCCTCCATTCTCCTTCTAGGCAGACCCGAAGCATCTTAAGACGCGCTCATCTTTCTTTGACAGGGTTTAGGCCTCAGCGCTATAAATGAGAACCAGGATGATGAAAGTCTTATAGCTGGTGGTTTTAGATGCTCGAGAGAGGACTTTACTTCTCAATTGCTTTCTAAGTCCAAAGAAGCAGCGATTTGCAAGAGTTATTCTTCGTTTGATTTCAGCGCTGGTGTCCTTGTCCGAGTTAATAGCCGTGCCTAGGTAGACCAAGTCCTTAACTATATCAAAGTTATAGCTGTCTATGGGGACGTTTTGTCCAAGACATCCTTGTTCAATGTCCGTTTTTGGTGACAGCATATACTTGGTCTTGCCCTCATTGACAACTAAACCCATCATCTTCGCTTCCGTCGCAATGCTCAAAAACGCTCAACTGACATCACGCTTTGATCTTCCAATTATGTCAATATCATATACGTATTCGCGTAATCGGATTGACCTTTGGAAGATTGTGCCTCAAATGTTGACGGTTGACTTTTGCAAAATTCTTTCCAGAACGATATTAAAGAAGTCACATGACTGCCTTGTTTAAAACCTTTTTTGATATCAAATGCACCGGTGAGATCTTTAACGACCTTGATAGAGCAGAGTTCATTCTTCATTGTCATTCTGTACAAACGGATAAATTTGACAGGGATGCCAAAACTAGACATTGCTCTGTAGAACTCTTCCCTATGGATGCTGTCATATGGGGCTTTAAAATCGATAAAGAGATGGTAGGTATCGATTTGAAGCTAGTGGGTTTTTTCAAAGATCTGCAGTAGTGTGAATATTTAGTCGATAGTGGACTTTCTTGCTCTGAAGCCACACTGATAAGGTTGTTGACGAAATGCATCAGACGTTCACATAATACGGCAGAGAGGATCTTACATGCAACATAAAGAAGACTGATGAAGTTGTCGCAATTAAGACAGCCTCTTTTTATATGTATCGGGCAAACTATAATCAGATTCCACTTATCGGGCGTGCTATCTTCCGACCATATTTTGAAGATGAGTTGGTGCATGCTCCCCACCAAGTAATCGCCTGCAGTGCCGTCAGCCCCAGCAGCTTTGTTTGATGTAAGTTTAGATATAGCTATCTTCACTTCTTCGAGGTCGGATAGGCGGAATTGTTGATCTGCGTCGCCGAGGTTGAGTGGTTCTATCTTCCTTACAGCGGAATTCGGTTCGTCATCGCCGTTATATAATTTGGAGAAGTGATCTTTCCATATTCTCAGCATCGACTGCGGTTCTACAACGATGTTCCCCTGATCGTCTTTACAGGCTTCGGTTCGTGGCTGGTACCCTTGAAAGGTTTTTTTACCTTTTGGTAAAATTTACGAACCTCATTCCTGTTGTGACATCCCTCTATCTCCTCGATCGCGCGTTTCTCATGCTCTCTTTTTTTCCATCTAAGAAGCCGGTGTTCCTCTCTCCTCTTCTGCTCGTAGAGCTCGCGAGCAGCTCTAGTCCTTTTGTGCAGCACCGTTTTTATGCCTCTTGTTTCGCTGCGTGCGCTTGCCGGCATTCGTCGTCAAACCAGGGGTTTCGCTGTGGTGGCCGTGTGAAACCTAGCACTTCAGAGGCGGCATCTCTGATGGCTGCTAGGCAATGTTGTCACTGGTTTTCAATGCTTAATGCAGGCAGCATAGGACTCTTTAAGAGGTTATTAGAGACTCGATCGGAAAAGGAAATGGCAGTCTCTTGCGATTGTAGCCGTCTAACGTCAAATCTTCTCACAGTACTTCCTTGTTTTGGCTTGCATCGGGATATCCGTAGCCGTACCTTGGCTACAACGAGGTAGTGGTCCGAGTCAATGTTGGCCTCTCGGAATGTGCGGATATCCTGGATACTGGAGAAGTGTCGTGCGACGATCGCAATTTGGTCAATCTGGTTGACGGTTGATGGATCAGAAGATTTCCATGTCCCCTTGTGGATATTACGATGCGTGAACTGCGTACTAGCTACCAGAACGTCTCGCCCCGCAGCGAAATCGACCAGCCTGAATCCGTTGTCGGAGGTAGTGTCGTGCAGGCTGTATCTCCCGATTATGCCACCAAAGATGTCTTCTCTTCCTAGCTTGGCTTAAAAATCTCCTAGGACAATTTTAATGTCAATTTTAATGCTCATATGTCTTGTCCAAGAGCTCGAAGAATATGTCTTTGGTGTCTTCATCTTTCTCCTCTGTTGGGCGTTTGCGTATATTAGGCTTATGTTGGCGAATTTAGCCTTGATGCGGATTGTCGTTTTGCGCTCGCTCACACTGTTGAAACTCAAGACTTTTTGCCTGAGTCTAGTTCCAACAACAAATCCACACCCAAATAGACACTGTTTTTGTTCTCGGTAGCAGTCGCCGTAGTAGATGTCGCAGTCCTTTAGTTTGCGTTTGCCCGGTCCATCCCATCGCACTTCTTGGATGGCTGTAATATCTGCCTTGCAGCAGTTTAGGGCTTCCGCTAATTGTTCGGCTGCACGTGGTCTGTTAAGGGACCTAACATTCCACGTACAGATTTGAAGTTCGTTGTCCTTATTTCGTTTGTGTGGGTTGTCAACAGTGAATCCGTCCATAACCAAGGCTTGTTGGTGCTTCGAAACTATGATGTTTTTACGTGGCCAGGAAGTCACCCCGACGGCACAACCCACAACCTGGAGGGCCAGATCCTTAGTATAACTCCAAGAAAGGGGAGCCGGATAAACTGCTCCTCACAGGCCTGGGCTCCGAATATGTCGAAGAAGCCCTATAAGGTGTTCACTAAGTAGTTCAACCTTACTGGAACTGTAGACGCCACCGTTGATTCCATCTCGAGAATTCGTCCGCTGCCGCCTGGATAAGGAGAGGTGCCTTAGTGGAAACACCTCTCCCCCTCTCTCGTTTGCCCTTATTTCTTATTTGTTTACCTTTATTTCTTTTAATTTATTTTTTTAGAGAAATTATGTACTCAAAAGCACATAAGAGCTACTTTTTAAAACAAGTTCTTACATTTCTGCGTGAAATGCAGCAAAAACCATCTAAACTATTCTGCCCATAATCTCTTAAAGGGCCTAACTAACATTTTTACTATTTCGAGATAATGATGAAAACACTAAATCGTTAACCGCGACCTGAAGGTTAAAATGAAAATAACAAAAAATATTTTTTGTAGTGCTTTTTTATTGCTTTATTTTTTGGAACAGTTTTAAACTCAAAATTTGTATTCATTTGAAAAACAAGGTAGATAGGGCTTTTAAACTTTGGAAAAAAACTAAAAAAAAGGCCCTATGTACAATAATTAACGTTTATACTTTATTAAAAATTCTTAATAAAACATGAAATAAGAATTCAAATTAAATTAGTTTATTTCAAACATTTTTGTTATGAGTTATGAAACACAAACTTAGAGGCATTATTAAAAATAAATTAAAAATATGCATATTTTTATATTCAGTTTTATAATTGAGGTTTGTACACATTTGAATTCAAAAAGCGTTTGGTTTGGTTATTTATAATAAACAAAAAAAATACTGCTGATCTGGAACTTATTTCTCCCTGTAATTAATTATTATATTGTTTTATTGTTTTACATTTGTATTTATTCGTTTAAATTACCTCAATACAAAGTTGGTTCAGCTTCGGTCAATGAAAGATTATTCCAAAAATGCTTGCGGGAAACAAAGAAAACAAATTTGTTTCAATTCCATTTTTTCGTTCGATGGCAATTCCTCTTGGTTGAGAACGAACGACTGAAGCGGGCCTGTAAAATCCTGACTTCATAGATTTGTTTTTTAGAAAATTAAGCATTATGAAATCCGACTTAAAGGATAATTTGTAGAACAAATGTTTGCTTCCTCTCTACGTTTATGCATGCTATATCGTGTAAATACGGTCTTGGTGTGGATTTGTTTATTTTGTATAAGGACGAGCAATCGGGCCAGTCGTAAAAATCTGATCAGACATTTGCTTAATGTAAACCTTTGAAGAGTTTGCGTCTTGAGCACAATCGAAGAAATCCTGGAAATCGTATAGTTTTCCCTTCCGTTTCATAGAGAGTTCAACCTGATGGTGAAAGCTGTCAGCAGACATGAAAGAGTGACCAGGTTCAAAAAAGTTTAATGTTATTGACGTAGCAGATATCTCATCTGAATTGATAATCATTGCAAGATATGAAAATAGTGCCCAACTTTTATTTTGAGCCGCCCAATTATCAACCCATACACTTAAGTGTAATTTATCCCGATGATGGTGCAAAAAGAAAGCGTTAAAAGTGCTTATAACGTCTTCTTTCTTTCGTCCGGAATTACCCTCATGCCAAATTGCAGCAAATGGGATTTCTTTGCTTTTTTCTCCAAGTGGCACAAAACTTTCGTTAAAAACTACAATGCGCTTCGAAAAGATAACAGCCTTAATACCTTCCAACCGCGGTAGCATAATCACTTTTTGCAAATCAACAGACACAAGTGTATCCGGAGCTATTTCATTGGAATCGAGTCTGCTGTGTTTTTGATACTCTGCTCTTGTTAATTTGACTCGGTCCTTGTGATTTTCCCAGTCTTTACAAATATCACAGACTTGTACGTCGCTGATCTGTATATCCACGTTGTTGTTCACATGCTTGCTAGCCATATGCAGTTTGTGGCTTTCACATTGCTCACATTCTTCATGTCCAAGCGACGCAAACGAGATAATCATTTCACGCACGATCTTACAAAAATTTTGGTACGAAGTTCGAATTTCGGGATGGCTGTTGATAAGTTCACCGTGCATACCTTTCCTGGTTAAGTCACTTGGAAGATAACGGCGTAGAGGAGCGTGCTCTGGACGATAGTGACAAATCGTTGGATTGTAAGCCTCAATAAACCCTTTTATTTTTTGTGTGTCCAATCGGGGATACGAACTAGGGATGTTGTGAATATTCGCATCCGCATCCGCAATTGCGGATTATTCGCAATAATTCCAACATCAGCATCCGCATCCGCCTCCGCATAAACTGATGCGGAGTTTGTTGCGGATGGGGATGTTTTTAAACGCTTTTTTCAAATTCGAAAAATAGCAACAGCACGGCATACTATACCATGATCAATAAAAACGACAATTGCAACCTTAGTAAAAATTTTAAATTCAAATATCTCGGTCCCAAGTAGGGGACGACAAAAGCAACAACAAGTCATATACAATGGTCACAGATTTGAGGATATAAAAGCTTTGCTTTGATTTGTCGCCAGAGGACTCAGTTGATTTTTATATATTAAGTTAAAAAGTGATACAGATACAGAACATAAATGTCGCCACCAACAAAAAGCAGATGATCTATTTTAATTTAAATAAAAAGATCAACAAGTCCGAATCCAAAATATGTCGTAAAACATACTCACGAAAAGGACGCACGACTTCTTCGTTAAAAAACCACTTGAAGTCAAAGCACCCAGAAGAGTTTATTTTATTTGAGAGCGCCAACAATGAAAATTAAAAAAAAAAAATGATGCTAGATTCATCAACGGAAGACGAAGGTGAAGGAGAATCTGATAACGCTAGTCACGGAACACGAAACTCTTCGAAGGGAGTAAGCATGTTACCGAAATAAAAAAAAGACTAGAATTGGATAATAATCCACTTGATTGGTGGAAAGTCCATCAAACAGACTTTAAAAGGCTCTCCAAAGTTGCACTGAGGTATATATTACTTCCACCAACCAGTGTTACAACGAACAATTATTTAGCGGAGCTGGATTAATTTACGATTCACTAAGAAACAGATTACAGTCTGAGAAGGCTGCAATCTTGCTTTTTATTAAATATAACTCACCCATTTTTAAATTTAATTATTAAACACAAAGATAATCAATAAAATGTTCCTTTATTTACGGACTTAAAATTGTTTTTATTTAATAAACTTTAAAATCCGCATCCGCGGATGCGAGTCTCAAAAAATCCGTCAAAATCAAAATTCAAAGTCAAAATTTGTACATCCGCAACAACCCTGATACGAACGACCACATCGTCCACGTTTATCATAAAGGGGTGCCAATGAATTTTGAGGAGTTGTAATAATTATGTCATAAACTACACTGTTATTTTCCTTGGAAAACTGTTCATTTTTCAAAAAATATAAAAAGCTAAATTTTCTCCTTGACGATAACTTATACGAGCAGTATTTTGTTTGCGTGTTGAATTTAATATAAACTGTCGCCTTTCAAGCCAATCTAAAGACCAAAACTGAGTATTTATTTCAATTCTCCTATCTTCACAAATATTTGAAATGCATTTTTGAATACATTTTTCTCCACACGGTAGTTGAACTGGATGTTTTTTTTATTCGTTTTCTCTTCTTTTACGTTGTTTTTCTTTGGCTGACAGCCCCTTTCTATTCAGCTTCAATCTTCCGCAATCATCGTCGGACTCCGCAGCCTGTCCTGGGTTGGTCTTTTCCACTTCTACAATATTTATTGTTACAATTTTTTCTTGATTCACTCCGTCTGTCTCTGTACCACCAGCAGTGACAAGGACATTTTCATTTTCTGAATCACTACTATTTTCGGCAACATAATCAGGATCCACTTCAACCGATTTTTTTTTATTTTCATTTCTTAATTCTGTTTTCATTAACTCGATTTTTTTCTGTGATTAATATTTAAAGCTAAATTAACAAGCATTCTTGACCGGTTCATGTTTAATCACTTTTTGTAAATAATATAAACGGTGATTTTTTAAGAGCTTGAGAACTTTAAACAAAAAAAAAAACGCATAAAATTTGCAAAATCTCATCGATTCTTTATTTGAAACGTTAGATTGGTCCATGACATTTACTTTTTGAAAATAATTTCATTTAAATGTTGACCGCGGCTGCGTCTTAAGTGGTCCATTCGGAAAGTCCAATTTTGGGTAACTTTTTCGAGCATTTCGGCCGGAATAGCCCGAATTTCTTCGGAAATGTTGTCTTCCGAAGCTGGAATAGTTGCTGGCTTATTTGTGTAGAATTTAGACTTGACGTAGCCCCACAAAAAATAGTCTAAAGGCGTCTAATCGCATGATCTTGGTGGCCAACTTACCGGTCCATTCCTTGAGATGAATTGTTCTCCGAAGTTTTCCCTCAAAATGGCCATAGAATCGCGAGCTGTGTGGCATGTAGGGCCATCTTGTTGAAACCACATGTCAACCAAGTTCAGTTCTTCCATTTTTGGCAACAAAAAGTTTGTTAGCATTGAACGATAGCGATCGCCATTCACCGTAACGTTGCTTCCAACAGCATCTTTGAAAAAATACGGTCCAATGATTCCACCAGCGTACAAACCACACCAAACAGTGCATTTTTCGGGATGCATGGGCAGTTCTTGAACGGCTTCTGGTTGCTCTTCACTCCAAATGCGGCAATTTTGCTTATTTACGTAGCCATTCAACCAGAAATGAGCCTCATCGCTGAACAAAATTTGTCGATAAAAAAGCGGATTTTGTGCCAACTTTTCTAGGGCCCATTCACTGAAAATTCGACGTTGTGGCAGATCGTTCGGCTTCAGTTCTTGCACGAGCTGTATTTTATACGGTTTTACACCAAGATCTTTGCGTAAAATCTTCCATGTGGTCGAATAACACAAACCCAATTGCTGCGAACGGCGACGAATCGACATTTCACGGTCTTCAGCAACACTCTCAGAAACAGACGCAATATTCTCTTCTGTACGCACTGTACGCATTCGTGTTTTTGGTTTAATGTCCAATATGCGTCTCCAGCCAGTTTGGTCCTTAGCTAGCTGTCTCCAGTTTCGCACGCCATAATGATTAGATCTTCGACCTGCGTGCGCTACCTGAGTCGCGGACTTCCTCTACTGCGCCGTCTCTCGGGTTTGGACCTTCAGGGCTAGAGCGTTGATGTCCATTCATTCAACATGACCTAGCCATCTAAGACGTTGGACTATAATTCTGTTAACTAGGTCAGTGTCGCTGTACTTCCCGTGCAGTTTGTCGTTATATCTTCTCCTCCATTCTCCTTCTAGGCAGACCAAAAATCACCCGGAGCATCCTAAGACGCGCTCATCTTTCTTTGACAGGGTTTAGGCCTCAGCGCCATAAATGAGAACCGGGATGATGAGTGTCTTAAAGATGGTGATTTTAGATGCTCGAGAGAGGACTTTACTTCTCAATTGCCTTCTAAGTCCAAAGAAGCAGCGATTTGCAAGAGTTATTCTTCGTTTGATTTCAGCGCTAGTGTAGTTGTCTGCATTAATAGCGGTGCCTAGGTAGACAAAGTAATTAACTATATCAAAGTTATGGCTGTCTATGGTGATGTTTTGTCCAAAACATCCTTGTTCGATGTCATTTTTTGATGACAGCATATGCTTAGTCTTGCCCTCATTGACTACTTAACCCATTTTCTTCGCTCCCGTCGCAATGCTCAAAAACGCTCCACTGACATCACGCTTTGATCTTCCAATTATGTCAACATCATCTGCATATCCGAGTAATTGTATAAACCTTTGGAAGATTTTGCCTCTAGTGTTGACGGTTGTGTTTTGCTCAATTCTTTCCAGAGCGATGTTGAAGAAGTAGCATGAGAGTGCATCGCCTTGTCTAAAACTTTTTTTGAAATCAAATGCATCAGTAAGATCTTTTCCGACCTTGATAGAGCAGCGTTCATTCTCCATCGTCATTCTGCACAAACGAATAAGTTTGACAAGGATGCCAAAACTAGACATTGCTCGGTAGAGCTCTTCCCTATAGATGCTGTCATACGCGGCTTTAAAATCGATAAAGAGATGGTGGGTATCGATTTGAAGCTCCTGGGTTTTTTTTCAAGATCTGCCGTAGTGTGAATATTTGGTCGATAGTGGACTTTCCTGGTCTGAAGCCACACTGATAAGGACCAATCAGGTTGTTGATGAATGGCTTCAGACATTCACATAATACGGCAGAGATGATCTTATACGAAATGTTAAGGAGACTGATGCCTCTGTATTTGGCGCAGTTTAGAGGGTCTCCTTTCTTATGTATAGGTCACACTATGCTGAGATTCCACTCATCGGGCATGCTTTCTTCCGACCGTATTTTGCAGTTGAGTTGGTGCATTCTCCCTACCAAGTTATCGCCTGCTGCTTTGAATAGTACGGCAGCCATGCCATCAGCTCCAGCAGCTTTGTTTGAGTTAAGTTTAGATATAGCTTAGCTATCTTGACTTCGTCAAGGTCAGGTAGGCGGAATTGTTGATCTGCGTCGCCGAGGTTGAGTGGTTCTAAGTCCCTTACAGCGGAATTCGGTTCTTCATCGCCGTTATATAATTTGGAGAAGTGATCTTTCCATATTCTCAGCATCGACTGCGGTTCTACTACGATGTTCCCCTTATCGTCTTTACAGGCTTCGGTTCGTGGCTGGTACCTTTGGGAGGTTTTTTTACCTTTTGGTAAAATTCACGAACCTCATTCTTGTTGTGACATCCCTCTATCTCCTCGATCGCACGCTTCTCATGCTCTCTCTTTTCTATCTTAGAAGCCGGTGTTCCTCTTTCCTCTTCTGCTCGTAGAGCTCGCGAGCAGCTCTAGCAGTCTAGCCATTTTGTGCAGCGCCGTTTTGTATGCCTCTTATTTCGCTGCGTGCGCTTGCCGGCATTCGTCGTCAAACCAGGGGTTTCGTCGTGGTTGCCGTGTGAAACCTAGCACCTCAGAGGCGGCATCTCTGATGGCTGCAAGGCAATGTTGCCACTGGTTTTCAATGCTTAATGCAGGAAGCATAGGACTCCTTAAGAGGTTATTAGAGTCTCGACCGGAAAAGGACATGGCAGTCTCTTGCAATTGTAGCCATCTAACATCGAATCTTCTCACAGTACTTCCTTTTTTTGGCTTGGATCGGGATATCCGTAGCCGTACCTTGGCTACAACGAGGTAGTGGTCCGAGTCAATGGTGGCCTCTCGGAATGTGCGGATATCCTGGATACTGGAGAAGTGTCGTGCGTCGATCGCAATTTGGTCAATGTGGTTGACGGTTGATTGATCAGGAGATTTCCATGTCCCCTTGTTGAAATTAAGATGCGTGAACTGCGTACTAGCTACCAGAACGTCTCGCCCCGCAGCGAAATTGACCAGCCTGAACCCGTTGTCGGAGGTAGTGTCGTGCAGGCTGTATCTCCCGATTATCCCACCAAAGATGTCTTCTCTTCCCAGCTTGGCATTAAAATCTCCTAAGACAATTTTAAGGTCATAGCCAGGGCACTGCTCATATGTCTTGTCCAAGAGCTCGAAGAATATGCCTTTGGTGTCTTCATCTTTCTCCTCTGTTGGGGCATGCTCCCCAATTTAGCCTTGATGAGGATTGTCGTGATGCGCTCGCTAACACTGTTGAAACTCAAGACTTTTTGCCTGAGTCTAGTTCCAACAACAAATCCACACCCAAATAGACGCTGTCTTTGTTCTCGGTAGCAGTCGCCGTAGTAGATGGCACAGTCCTTTAGTTTGCGTTTGCCCGGTCCATCCCATCGCACTTCTTGGATGGCTGTAATATCTGACTTGCAGCAGTTTAGGGCTTCCACTAATTGTTCGGCTGCACGTGGTCTGTTATGGGACCTAACATTCCACGTACAAAATTGAAGTTCGTTGTCCTTATTTCGTTTGCGAGGGTTGTCAACAGTGATTTCGTCCGTATCCGAGGCTTGTTGGTGCTTCAAAACTTAAGGTATTTTTACATGGCCAGGAAGTCACAACGACGGCACAACCCCTAACCTGGAGGGCCAGATACTTAGTATAACTCCAAGGAAGGGGAGCCGGATAAACCGCTCCTTACAGGTCTGGGCTCCGAATAAGTTGTAGAAGCTCTATAAGGTGTTCACTAAGTAGTTCAACCTTACTGGAACTGTAGACGCTACCGTTGATTCCATCTCGAGAATTCGTCCGCTGCCGCCTGGATAAGGAGAGGTATTTTTACATGGCCAGGAAGTCACAACGACGGCACAACCCCTAACCTGGAGGGCCAGATACTTAGTATAACTCCAAGGAAGGGGAGCCGGATAAACCGCTCCTTACAGGTCTGGGCTCCGAATAAGTTGTAGAAGCTCTATAAGGTGTTCACTAAGTAGTTCAACCTTACTGGAACTGTAGACGCTACCGTTGATTCCATCTCGAGAATTCGTCCGCTGCCGCCTGGATAAGGAGAGGTGCCTTAGTGGAAACACCTGTCCCCCCCCTCTCTCGTTTGCTCTTATTTCATTTGTTTACCTTTATTTCTTTTAATTTATTTTTTTAGAGAAATTATGTACTCAAAAGCACATATTTACTTAAATTCAAGAACCAAACATTTTTCTCTCCAAAATTTTTAAGTTTTGTTGACTCCTTTAAGTTCAAAATACGAGTAAGCAGACTGATAGCGATAGTAATAATAGACTCCCGAAAATTAAGTTCGAAAAAACTTCATCAAAAAAGCCCGACATTTCTTCATATCACATCCTCTCTCATTATCTGGATTTTTGAATTTTTAGCGTTCTTAGCATAAATAGAAATGGATACAAGAAACGGATATTTTATTTTTGGAAAAAAGCTACGTTTTAAAACAACTTCTTACATTTCTGCGTGAAATGCAGCAAAAACCCTCTAAACTATTGTGTTTTAGCTCTTAAATATGGCAGATTTAGTAAACTTTTGGAATCTGGGAATGCTTTCAAAGGTAGGGAGTCATTCAAATTAAATAGTAAGATCCTACTTTGCTGGACAACATTGTTCGACATTAATTTCATAACTAAAGTTATCATATTAGCAATTCAAATTTGTAAAGGTTAGGTTAATATACTCGTACACAAACGAGCCTCCTTTACAAAACTTTAAAGAATATTTTAAAGCGGAGAGTAATAACTCATCTAAGTGTGTGACCACCCCTGATTAAAAGTCTGGATCCGCCCATGGAGATGACTCGCTCACGGAAATGATTTAGAGTTGTAACTCCCTAATTCCTTATTCCCAGCGGACTGTCGCGTCTCCTAATTTATCTTTTATTTTATTTAGTTTACTTGAGTTGCATATTGTTTTTGTTTTCATTAAAAATTCTCAATTTTTTTGGAAAATTGTAAAATGTTTTCTCAATTTCAATCCTGTCACTACAAATCCAATGCCAAATCAATCCTTCATTCATCTAAATTCAGTTTCGACTCGATTCCCCAATCCACTCTTGTAAGCGCAGAGTTGAGAAATTGTAATTGCATTGTTGCCCACACAATAAGTGGAGCAGTTAAATCGCCATCGCCATGACATATACAGCAAGTCCACCTTCTTTATCATTGTTCTTTGGCAATTGGCAGCACAGTCACACTGTCACAGTAGCAGTTTCAGTTTCAGTGTGTGAATATCTTGTGCTCTCGATCGCTCCGTTCTCGTAAAGAATAATTAATTAAAATATAAATTTTCAATGTGCGGTAGAAAAAATTCAAGGAAAATGTTAAATAAGTGTTAAATTAAAAGTTTGTTTAGAAATATTTGTATGAATTAATTCCGAAATGAATATTTTTTCGTTTTATAAAATGTGAATTGCCAGGAACACAATTCCTTTTTTTCATTCATGACGTAGCTCGGTTTTTGATTGGTCCGTCGCGTCGGTTTGCAGTGTTCGTTGGTAATTTAGATTGGCGGTATAATTTGAATATTTGAATTAAGTTCTTTAAAGAAAACATTATTTGTTTTAAATGTATATATTTTTATTGTGCGGTAAAAAAGTGAACAATATTTATAAAGTGTATTTAAGTTAAATTTCAAACCAAAAGAGGTCTCGAGTTCTTATTGATATTTTGTATTCTTCGCGTTTCGCGGGCTCGGTATCGGTAGTGTTTATAGAACAAAGTGCATTTTCGAAGTCATTGACTGAATTTAAAAATTAAAAATTGAATGGTAAGTCACTTTATTTCATTTCAAATTTTGGAAAGAATTTAACGAAAAATTGCTTCTACGAACTATAAAAACGTTTCAAGATTTATCTGTTTTTTTTTTTTTTTTTTTTGAGATACTCGTAAAGTTTCAGCGTTTTCGAAGTATTTTTGTAGTTAAAATCTTTAAAGAATACAAAATGTTTCTTGAGCTTTGTGGAAAACTTTTACCAGAAATCTCCTCCCATGACTATGGAATGGTGTATTTGTTTTTGAACACTGGAGGTTATAATGTTTTTTCTTTTTAGGAAATTTTGACACATTTTGCTTTTAAAATGATGATCACTTTTTAAAGGGTACTTCTATCTAACATGACAAAAATTCCCTTCCAAGGGAAGTAACATTAAAAGGTCCTAATTTCCTAAACAGAAAAAACTTTCAAAAGGAAGTTATTGTAATCGGTCCGATTTGGGTTCGTAAGTCCTTACGCTCAGGAAGCTTTTTTGTCGTTCATAACCCAAGAACCAGTAGAGTTATCGACTTCAAACAAATTGTGTTAGGAATACAGTTATTTACGCAGAAAGATTCGGAAAGCACTCTCAAAAAGATTAAGTGAATGTTTTTCTTAAAGAAAAAGAACATTTTGGGTAACCCAAACATTCCTTTTTTTCAAAACAATTTTATGCAACGGTAACATATTGAGAAAAATCGACTTTAAGACTAATTTTGTCCTATAAAAAATATTGTTTCCGACATTCAGTAAATTTTTTATACAAATTGAATTTTAAAAAGAGGGTGGGATGCGACCCACACTGATAACTTCCCATCCCGTCTGTCGATTTGTCTTGCTTAAAAGTTTGTCTATATGTACTCGTATCAATTTTTACCAAATTTGCGTAGTATTTTTTATAGATTTTATTTTTTATGAAAAAACGGACTGTTGGATTTTTATATATAAAAATTACTGAATATCGAAAACAATATTTTCTGTGAAATAAAATAAGTTTTAAGCCAATATTTTAATTTTTAAAAAGCTATTTGAGTCGAAAGTAAATTTTTAATAAGTTTAAGTAATGTTTTGTTTAGAGTTTTATTTTTTGTAAAAAAAACTGTCAATTCGATTTTTTTCAAAATTTTACCGAATGTTAGAAACAATATTTCTTATAAGTTGAAATTAGAAAGAAGCTATTATTTTTTTCAAAATTTTACTTAGTGTTGACAACAATATTTTTTTAAAGATTAAAGTAAATTAAAGCCAATATCTCAAAGTTTTGAAAAGATATTTGAGTCATTTTTGTAAAAAAAACTGTCAACACGATTTTTCTCAACATTTTTCAGAATGTTGAAAACAATATTTCTCATAAGATAAAATAAGTTTGAAGCCTAAATTTCAAGTTTTTGAAAAGATATTTGAATAGATATTCAATTTTTACAAACTTTGAGTAATGTTTCCTTTAGATTCTTATTTTTTATAAAAAAAACTGTCAATTCGATTTTTCTCAAAATCTTATCAGACGTCAAAAACACATCAGATGTCGTTGCACAAAATTGTTTTGGAGATGAAATCAGATTTTAGTCGTAAGATTTTGGAGGTGACAAATTTTTTTTTCAGTTTTTTGATTTATAAAAAAAAACGTTAAATGGATTTTTTTCAAAAAAAATAACTTCTTTGGTATAGCGTTACAGTTTACAACATAAAATTAGATTCAAGTCTCTAGCGTTTTTGGTTCGTAAGATATTTAGGGTTAACCAAAATGTTCACCTTTTTTTCAAACTGATGTGGTAAGAAAACAACCTACGCAATTTTCTTTAGGGCACTTTCTGCATCTTTCTGCCTTATTATCTGTATACAAAAATTTATTTGAACACGATATCTCTTCTAGTTCTTGAGCTATGGGCAACGAAAAAAACGTCGCTAACGTACGTACACACGCACGCACAAAATCTTTTATTTCGACTCTAGGGACCTTGAAACGTCGAGAAATGTTCAAACTTTCAATTTGACAAATCGGACCCATTACAACAACTTCATATGGGAAGTTAAAAAGTAGTACCTACGAAACTTTGATAAGAAATGATGTTTAATTCTCGATATCTCGTGAGTAAAGTGATTGTGTTTTTTATAAAGGGTGATTTTTAAGCTATTATCTTTTTGACAACGATGGTTTGAGTAGCTGACCCACGTTTCGTCTTTTGTTTCACTGTCAAAAAAGTCTTACTTACTTAAGGTAGCGCTACAGTCCTGTGTGAACAAGGGCCTCACCCAACAAACTTCTTTATCTAAAGCTGGGTCCCTAGCTAGAAGTCTCCAGTTTTGCGCTTAAAGTTAGGTGACATCACGTGCCACCTGATCCACGGTCTTCCTCTTCAGCGCTGTCTTGTGAGTGTGGATTCCGGGCCGAAGCATTTGCTTCCATGCGCTCTACGAGATCCAGCCATCTTAGTCGTTGGACTTTTACCTTTCTGGCTAAGTCTACGTCGCTGTACAGCCCGTACAGCATGTCGTTCCATCTTCTCGTCCACTCCAGTTCGATGAATACTGGACCAAAAATAACACGAAGAATTTTTTTCTCAAAACGACCCAAGGTGCTTTTGTCATTGTCCATGCTTCTGCACCGTATAGCAGAACGGGGATGATAAGGGTCTTATATTTGGTTCCTCGAGAGAGGACTTTACCACTCGATTGCTTTCTTAGTCCAAAGAAACAGCGGTTAGCAAGAGTTATTCTGCTTTTGAGCTCAGCGCTGGTGTTGTTTTCTGCGTTTACAGTGGAGCCTACGTAGACGAAGTCCTTGACTACCTCAAATTTACGTCTGTCGGTGTCGGTGTTGTAGGTCCTTTCTTGACGACAGCATGTACTTTATTTTGCCGTCATTAACCGTTAAACCCATTTTTGACGAATATGCCTCAATACTCACAAAAGCCCCATTGACATCACGCTGAGTTCTTTTCATTATGTCAATGTCATCAGCATATACTAGTAAATGGACAGACTTTTGAAAAATAGTGCCTCTAGTGTTGACGTGTGAGCTATCCAATATTCTTTCATGAATTGTCCATTGTTATCCTGCATAAACGGACGAGTTTGGTAGGGATGCCAAAACTAGATATAGCTCTATAAAGTTCGTCCCTGTATATTCTGTCATATGCGGCCTTGAAATCGATGAAAAGATGGTGGGTGTCGATTTGGTGTTCTTTGGTTTTTTTCCAAGATCTGCCTTAATGTGAATATTTGATCAACTGTGGACTTTCCTGGTCTAAAACTGATAAGGACCTATCATGTTAATGACGATGGGCTTTAGACGTTCACATATTACAGCAGAGAAGATTTTGCAGGCGATGTTAAGTCGAATGATTCCTCTATAGTTGGTGCAATTTAGAAGGTCTCCTTTTTTCAGGATCGACAAACAATACTGAGGTTCAATTCATTGGGCATTCGTTCTTCCGACCATATCTTACAGATAAGTTGGCGCATGCTCCAATTCAATTTATCTCCAGCTGCTTTAAAGAGCTCGGCATTCAAGCCATCCGCTCCAGCGGCTTTATTAGGCTTCAGCTTAGATATGGCAATCTTGACTTTGTCCAAGTCGAGAAGACGGGATAGTTGGCTTTCGTCGTCTATGTTGAATGGATCATCCTGCCTGACAGCGGAATTCAGTTCTTCCTCGCCGTTATACAGTCTGCAGAAGTGGTCCTTCCATATCCTCAGCATTGACTGCGGTTCCACTATGATGTTTCCACTTTCGTGTTTGCAACCTTTGGTTCTAGGTTTTTGTACCTGTGAATTTCTTTTCACCTGTTCATAAAACTTTCGAACTTCATTCCTGCTTTTAAACGTCTCACCATCTTTAACCGCACGCTTCTCATGCCCTCTCTTTTTCCTTCTGAGAAGTCGGTGTTCCTTTCGCCTCTTCTGCTCATAGAGCTTATGAACAGCTCTCGTCCTCTTATGCAGCGCCGCTTGTAGTGCCTGTTGTTTGGCTGCATTTGCCTGCCGACATTCCTCATCAAACCAGGGCTTCTTTGTTGGTGGTTTTTTGAAACCCAGCACATCAGAGCCGGCTTCTTTGATTGCATCTTGGTAATGTTGCCACTGATTTTCGATACATTGTCTTGGCGGAAGAGAACTTTCTAGAGAGGTTACTTGTCGGTCGGAAAAGGATTTGGCGATCTCTGGCGATTGAAGCCGTTGGATGTTGTACCTTTTCCCATCACCTCCCTGTTTTGTCTTGGGTCTGGAAATCTGAAGTGCTATGTTGGCTACAACGACATAGTGGTTCGAGTCCACGGAAAGTTCGTACATCCATGATGCAGGAAGCGTGTCTGGCGTAGATCGCAATGTGGTCAATCTGGTGGACGGTAGATTCATCTGGAGAACTCCAAGTGCCTTTGTGGGTTTTGAACTGTGGAAAACGTTTACTAACTACCATGACATTTCACCCTGCAGAAAAAAACTATGAGCCTGAATCCGTTGTCGGAAGTGTTGTCGTGCAGGCTGTTTTTCCCGACTATTCCACCTTCCTAGCTTATCATAGAAATCGTGCAGGACAGTTTTAATATCGTAGCTAGGGCACTGCTCATATGTTTTGTCTAAGAGCTCGAAGAACATATCATTGATGTTTTTCCTGCTCTTTTGTGGTCATGAGGTGCTCGTTGATACACCTATAGCTAAGAATTGTTGCCTAAGTCTGTTCACCCCAAACTTCTTCCATTTTATAGTCAGGTTAATCTACCCACTAAAGCGGCTATTCGGGCTATTGTGACTTAATTTCGCACCAAATTTACATTGTTGGATATTAAACCACCAACAAGCTTACGTAGAGCGCGAACTGAAGAAAATATCTCAGCTGTATCGGCCAGTGTTAATGTTGACCATCAATTATCGATTCGTCGCAGTTCGCAGCAATTGGGCCTCTGTTACTCAACAACGTGGAAAATTTCGCGAAAGAGTTTAGGTGTGATGCCTTTCAAAATACAGATGGTGCAAGAATTAAAGCCGAACGACCTACTGAAACCTAAAATTTTTGGTGAAAGGGCTCTTGGAAAGTTAGCCGAAGGTCAACTTTTTGTTCAGCGACGAAGATCAATTTTTCTCAATGGGTACGTAAATAAGCAGAGATTGGAGTGAATATAAGCCAGAAGCATTGCAAGTGCTACCATTGCTTCCAGAAAAATTTAGAGTTTGGTGCGGTTTATCGGCTGGTTGCATCATTAGACCGCACTTCTTCAAAGATAATGCGAATCGTAACGTAACTATGAATGGAGAGCGCTACCGTGAGATGACATCCAACTTTCGTTTACCCAAAATACTAGAGCTTGACTTGCATGACGTGGTTCCAACAAGACGGCGGTGCCACTTGCCACACATTTTTTTAAATTGTATTGGTTTTTTTTTTTTAAACTTTCCTATGGCTTTTAAAAAATCACTCTTTAATTTTAATGAAATTCTACTAAAATTGGTTTTCGATTAAAAATCTTAAAAAAATGTTCAAATAAAACAATTGCATCATATGCAAAAATATTGTTAATTTTTAGTAAATTTTTAGGAAAAATTCAAATGACAACTTTTTTAACAAAACACGAAAACTTACAGACCTTTTAAGTAAAAAAAAAATGACAGGTGGGATGGAAAGTTATCGGTGTGGGTCACATTTTCGTCTTTTTTTTTGGTTTCTATTATAATTAGAATGTTTCAGCATAAGCCTTCCCCAAGATCTTTCATAGTTTTCGGTGAAATACTTGCTGCCAGTAGAGTGTACATGCAGAATTCCAGCGCTTGAGTTAACCTACTACATTTCTCCTTCCATCTAGTAGTAACCATTTTGAGGCTGCTTCGTTAAACTGAATAGCAGAGAGGCTCATGATATATCCCGTCTATTCCCATTTAAGTTTTCGAATTACATAACGGACATCTTCAAAATTAGTTAACACATTTTGGTAGAAGCGAATGTTTAAAACTGCTCTTTCCATTCTTCTTTGACACGATCTAAGCTTGGTTCAGACTTTTTTTTAAGTAATTTGCTAGAATTGTTTTCATGACCAATGTATACGTAGTCCCTAGTGTATTCGAGTGGTTTATTATTCAAAGTTATTGCATTGAAAGCTGATAAACCAATATTTCTACACCTAGAACAAAGTTCATTGATAAATAACTTGAAGCTCTTCACTACTGTTTGATACAATAATGAAATCATCTGTAAATCGAAGAATCGGAATGATGTTTCCTATTTATTTTTAGTCCTCTCTCCTCCCAATGTAGGTGCCTAAAGATCTCTTCGAGGGCTGCGGAAAAAGTGCTGGTGACCTTCTTGTCTTACAACAATAGATTCTGTTTTTATAAGCGTGCTTTGCTCTTATCGTTCTTGGTATACAGTTTGTAAATGATCCATTGTTAAAAACCCTGATCGGAAACCAGATTTTTCAAATGGCTAATTAAAATTGAGATTAGTTTTCATCCTCACAAAAACTTCATGAACTGGAGATATTATGCTTATACGTCTATAGTTATTCCTATCGACTTTTTCTACTTTATTGTGTGAGTTTGGACTTCCTTATAAAAATATCTTTCTTGTTCCCTCGTCCTTCGGGGTCGGACATGACCTAACTATCTAAGCCGTTGGACTCTAATTCTGTTGACTACATAGGTCAGTGTCGCTGTACAGCCCGTACAGGTCATCGTTATATATTCTTCTCCATTCTCCATCTATGAATTCGGAACGAAAAATCACCTGAAAAATTTTTCTATCGAAGCATCCTAAGACGCTCTCATCTTTCTTTGACAGGTGCCAGGCCTCCAGCGCCGTAAATGAAAACTGGGATTATGAGTGTCTTAAAGATGGTGAATTTAGATGCTCGAGATAGCATATTACTTCTCAATTGCCTTCTAAGTCCAAAGAATCAGCGATTTGCAGCGGTGACTAGGTAGACAAAGTCCTCAACTACCTCAAAGTTAAAACTGTTCATGGTGACGTTTTGTCCAAGACATCGTTGCTCAATGTCCGTTTTTTATGACAGTATATACTTGGTCTTGTCCTCATTGACCACTAAACCCATCTTTTTCGCTTCCGTCGCAACGCTCAAAAACGTTCCACTGACATCACGATTTGATCTTCCAATTATGTCACTATCATTGGCGTATCCGACTAATTGGATGAACTTGATTGTACCTTTAGTGTTGTCGGTTGAGATTTGCACAATTCTTTCCAGAACGATATTAAAGAAGCCGCATGACAGTGCATCTCCTTGCCTTAAACCGTTTTTGGCAACGGTGAGATCTTTTCCGACATTGATAGAGCAGCGTGAATTCCCCATCGTTATTCTGCACAAATGGAAAAGTTTGAGTTTGAGAAAAGTAGAGCTTCACCCTATAGATGCTGTCATACGCGGTTTTAAAATCGATAAGGAGATGGTATGGATGGATGGGTATCGATTTGAAGTTCCTGGGTTTTTTCCAAAATCTGCCGTAATGTGAATATTTGGTTGATAGTGGACTTTCCTTGTCTGAAATCACACTGATAAGGACCTATCAGGTTGTTGGCGAATGGCTTCAGACGTTCACATAATACGCCAGAGAGAATCTTATACGCAATGTTAAGGAGACTGATGCCTCTGTAGTTGGTGCAAATTAGAGGGTCTCCTTTTTACTTGCGACATATAGGAACTATATGGCAAGTTTTGCATTCGTGCAAAATTTCGAACTCGAGATTTTAATCAAACATGATATTACGATGGTAGAGAAGTCGAAAAAAGTGGGTCCCGCTATTCCGTCCGGTGGGTTTTGTCTGTCTGTCCACGCTCCTACAGCCTAAACCATTGGGTCGATTGAGTTCAAACTTGGAAGTTAAGGTTTTGAGCAGATTCGCGTTAGGCGTTTTTTTCATTTTTTTTTTAAGATCAAAACTAACAGTGGCCCCCATATAATTTTTTTGGTCAAAAACCGAAAATTCGAATTTTCTCAAAAACAAACCGATAGATTTTTTTTAAATTTTCTCTTAAATTTTATTTTTTAACTTGTCTTCTTTTTATAAGAAAACCATATTTTTGTATTGCTCAGGAAAGGTACCACTCATAGAACCGTTATTTTGTTTTTTAATTTTCTCAGCAACTTATGAACTGATTTTAATAATTTTTTTTCTGAATAAGCTCCTATATTGCCTTAACAATATTTGATTAACAAAAATGCAATTTTTAAATGTTTGGATTTTTTAAAAAATATTGAATTTTTATTTTTCAAAACTCTATATCTCAAAAACGGGTCAACAATTTTTTACGAAATTCAAACGTAAGACGTATATTTACAATCACTAAATAACTGCATTCCAAAAATATTTTCAGAACAAAATTGGAAAATTTTATATATAAAAAATTAATTTTAAAAAAAACCGCTCTAACGATTTTCAAAATAAAAAATTTAAAAAATCAACGGTTTTTTTATTTATAAAATGGCATTTAAATTTTTGAAGACAAACTTATTTTTCAGGTAAAATTTTGAATCTTAAAATATTATTTTTTAAATTATTTTTAGTGTGCATGAGCCCGAAAGAGCGCATTATTTTGACAAAATTGTAATAACATTCCTAGCTTTCATCCAAATTAATGCATTTGGTACACATTTATATGATATATTTAATCAACAATCTATTTTAAAGAGTCTATCAAGAAGTATTATCTTGGTAACTTTGTATATATGATTTTAAAATATTATTCTTTACGAATAAGGTTGTCTCACACATGAATAAAAAATATAAAAAAATAAATACTTAGTAGGTACCTACAAGTAAAAGAAACTGGCCAGAGAGAGTATATGTATTTTCTATTAGAATCACTTTTTCAACGTATACACATTATACCTATTTATAAAGGTATTACGTACAACTTCTACATCTACTACTTACGTGTCACTTAAAATCCAAAACGCACAAGAGCCTGACTGTAAACAACACATGAACAGCAATTTCTTGTACTTGTTCGTATGCTTGTTTTTTAAAACTTAAGTGAAAAAAATAGACTGAACGTAGTAACTCCATGTTTGCGCTGAAAACTTGTAGTAAAGAAGGAATGTAGTATGTACCTTCTAGCCACCAATAACATTCCTTCATTATCATCATAAACATGTCCTTATCTATCTATCTGCATAAAGCTAAGCACGCCAATGAACTATTCTTTAGTCGTTTTAGACATCTACCTGCTACCTAACTACACAACCAATAGGCGATCGCCTTGCAATTTAAACATTCATGGTCTGCCTCTTTCTTATCTTATTTATTTTCCATCCTGGTTCTTCTAATATGAAATTACAATAAAGCTATCTAAAGGAAAAAAAGCTTTTAAGGAACAAGTTGAATCTATATGAATCGCATTGTAGCTTTATAGGTAATAGAAACCATTTTTCATATACAAAGATCGCACACAAGTAAAACAAGACTTATGAATGTAAATAAAACAAATATCGGTAAAAGATCCTAAACAGCTGACTTAAGCATGCAAAAGTTTGTTTCATCCCCTTATTAGATACAATATTAAGCCATTTTGTTTGTTATATAAAGTGGGTTGATATAAATAAAACAAAAACAAATTCATCAACCTTCATATGGAAGCTCTTTATGTGAAAACATATCCGAGGATAGACTCAAATAAAATGAAGGAAATTGTGTTGACTTTTTGGGTCAAAAATTAATTATCTCCCTTATTTTGCTGGCTGCTTAAGGGAATGGGAATAATATTTTTCTCTCGCTCCCGCTGAATTTCTCCACTTTCGATACTAACGCCACGCCAACGACTCGGCATCTGGTCGCCCTAAAAGTTAATGCTCATGAGAGTACTATGGTTTTCATATACAAAGATCGTGCGGTTTTTTTTGACAATTCAAATGGCATTTATATCCTTGAAGCCAAACTTATTTTACCAGGTATATTTTTAAATCTCATATAAGTACTTTTTTATACAGACTCTTTGCATACAGGAGCAAGTTCGTGCGACCCAGTCGTGCATTTTATTTATGTATCGGCTACACTATGCTGATATCGGACATGCTTTCTTCCGACCGTATTTTACAGATGAGTTGGTGCATACTCCCAACCTGCTGCTGCTTTAAATAGTTCGGCAGTAATGCCGTCAGCCCCAGCAGCATTGTTCGACTTCAGTTAAGATATAACTATCTTCACTTCTTCGAGGTCGGGTAGGCGGAATTGTTGAGCTGCGTCGCTCGCAAAGGTTGGGTGGTTCTTTCTCCCTTACAGCGGAACTCGGTTCGTCATCGCCGTTATATAATTTGGAGAAGTGGTATTTCCATTTTCTCATCATTGACTGCGGTTCTACTATGATGTTTCCCTGTGTGCCTGTTGTTTCGCTGCGTGCGCTTGCCGCATGGTTTTCAATGCTTAATGCAGGCAACAAAGGAATTCTGAAGAGGTTATTAGAGACTCGATCGGAAAAGGACATGGTAGTCTCTTGCTTACTTCCTTGCTTTGGCTTGGTTCGGGATATCCGTAGACGTACCTTGGCTACAACGAGGTATTGGCCCAAGTCAATGTTGGTCCCTCGGAATGCTCAGACATCCTGTATACTGAAGAAGTGTCGTGCGTCTACCGCAATGTAGTCAATCTGGTTGACAGTTGATTGACAAGCAGATTTCCAGGCCCATGTGAACTGCTTAATAGGTACCAGAACGTCTCACCCCGCAGCGAAATAGATCAGCGTAAATCCGTTGTCGGAGTTGGTGTTGTGCAGGCTGTATCTCCCGATTGTGCCACTAAAGATGTCTGCTCTTCCTAGCTTGGCGTTAAAATCTCTTAAGACAATCTTAATGTCATAGCCAGGGCACTGCTCAGTGCTCACATGTCTTGTCCAAGAGCTCGAAGAATATGTCTTTGGTGTCTTCATCTTTTTCCTTTGTTGGGTTGGGGCATGTGCACAAATTAGGCTTATATTCGTGGATTAAGCCTTGATGCGCTCGCACACACTATTAAAACTCAAGACTTTTTGCCGGAGTCTAGTTAAAACAAAAAATCCACACCCAAATAGACTCTGTCTTCGTTCTCGGTAGCAGTCTTTTAGGTTGCGTTTCCCGGTCCATCTTATCGCACTTCTTAGATGGCGGGTATATGTGCCTTGCAGCAATTTAGGGTTTCCGTTAATTGTTCGGTTACACGTGGTCTATTAAGGGACCTAATATTCCACGTACAGATCTGAAGTTCGTTGTATTTATTTCGTTTGCTTGTGTTGTCAACAGTAAATCCGTCCGTATCCGAGGCTTGTTCGTGCTTCGCAACTAAGGACAAGTCGCTGTGAGAATGTATCTATCTGTTGAGTTCTTGACAGTCTTTTCCATTATATTGTACGCTATTTGAGTAGGTTGGCTTACTGATGATATAATGTGGTATCGTGTTTGCAGATTAGTGGTTTAGCTTTTTATAGTCTTGGTACAAAATGAAAACAAACAATCGCTTATTGTTTATAATAGACTCTCCAAATACCAGATAAGTTTGATAGGTGTAAAATGCAAGGACTAGCCTCTACTACCTATTTGAAAACTCGAAGTTAATGACGCCATAGATGTGACAAAACAATATTTGAATGCTTTTCCAAGAGCAATTCTTGTCATGAAAAAGTGCTTTCTCAAATTAGCCGTTCGGATCCGGCGAAAACTGTAGGTCTCCTCCATTCCTGACAACACTACTCGCACACAGGAAAGGTTGAGAGTTGTCAGTCACTTGGCCCTAGTTCTCAGCCTTAACACAAAAAACAACACTGACATTTGATTAAAAATTTAATATGCAATTAAAAACCTATTGTGGTTATGAATTGAAATGCAAACTAAACTGTCTTTAAAATGTCATCATAAATCATAATCCATACGAACAATGTCAACATTTTGTAGTAGTGTCAGAGTTCATCGCCGAAAACCGTGAGGATGTTGATTACGAAAGTTTTGAATTCTCAAAAAGATTCATTCAAACAATTTTAATTGAAAGTTAATGAAGGATTTTGAATATTTTTCACCTTTTGCCTTTATATCGTCGCTATATCTTAATAAAAGTTTAAAAGGTATATGAGCTAAGCCAAGTATCTAATCGTTAGTCTGAATAAGAAAATCCATTTCATCTGTTTTAATATAAAAGCAGCTAAGCTATAGCAGCCTCATTTTTGTATTTTATATATTTTATACTTACTCTTTGCATCCAAGAAAATTCACAAAAAGTTCGTTAAATTCTTTTTAAAGTCAAAGACAAAAAAAAAGAACTTTTAATGCATATTCATTCCTTCTGCTATAAGAAGGATATTCAGACTTAACGTTAAAGAATTGTCTTTGCGCAAAAGTTTTGACTTAAAAACTTTCTCTTATAGTCATCGCCCGTCGCGTCGTCGTCGTCTTCGTCGTTGTCGCTCCTTGTCGGTGAATGAATGATTTCATCTAGCATTCCAACTGTGCTGAGCTTTATATAATTTATGAATATAACAAAAATATAAAACGTACCTTACATATGCATATATAAATACATAACATAGATATATTAGACTGAAAGATATAAAGTTTGAAATCTTTTCGAGAAAAATCATTTAATCATTCACATGACACTCAAAACGATTCAAAACTTAAGGACTTAAATGTGGGATATGGTAGTTCGCTAAAGAAGTTTTACTTTGAACTGTTAATATTTCTTTTTTTATTGTTATTTGGCCGCTTGTGATACATCTCAGGCTTATTAAAATATGTGTTTGGCAGTTTTGTAATTAAAAAGTTAATAATATGCAAATCTTTTTGGGAACATACACACCCGAAAAAAACTATCACAAAGGTTTTTGAATGCACAGTATAGCGTATACTCTGTTCGGTAAGTAGGTATACCTACTAGATAGAGATGATAGTTCCAAACTGCCTTAGCTGCGCGACTCATATAGCGCTGGAAGGCTCCGGTTTTGATACCATTAACACGTTGGACTTATGTTATGAAAAATACAAATTAAGAGATCCATTTCGTCAGATTCAAAATGGAAAATAGGTCTTTGATTCCCACCTCGAAAATTTCATCAAAATATTTAAGGAATGCCCTTCCGAAGCTTCTCGAACTGGCAAAGGCAGGTCATTTACGGAGGAAGTGAATCAAAGTTTCCCTTTCATGTTGGTGTCCGCAGTGAGTATTGTGATGGATACCCAGCTTTGTTGCATGCTCTTCTATCGGCCAATGACCGGCACATATTACACTGACCCAGGATTTATCCTTACCTTACCTGATCCACGGTCTTTCTCTTCTGCACTGTCCTGTGGGTGTGGATTCGAAGACTTTCCAGTCCGGAGCATTTGCTTTCATGCGCTCTACGTGATCCATCCATCTTAGTCGTTGGACTTTTACCCTTCTGGATAAGTCTACGTTGCTGTACAGCCCGTACAACTAGTCGTTCCATCTTCACACTACATCACACTAAAAATTTTTCTCTCAAAACGACCCAAGGTGCTTTCATCCGCTTTTGTCATGCTTCTGCAGCGTAAATAATGACGGGGATGATAAGGGTCTTATGTCGTGACACTTTGGTCCTTCGAGAGAGGGCTTTGCCACTCAATTGCTTTCTTAGCCCAAAAAAACAGAGGGAAGCAAGAGTTATTCTTCGTTTGATCTCAGCGGTGATGTTGTTTTATGCGTTTATAACGGAGCCTAGGTAGACGAAGTCCTTGACTACCTCAAAGTTACGTCCATCGATGTTGACGTTTTGACCAAGACGTCGCACGTTGGGGCAGAATGACCTAAAACGTGGATCAGTATAAAGAAATAAAATATATCTTTGTTCGTTTTTTCACGGCTGGATTTTCTTGAGAAGTTCTCACGGAAATTTTTGAAATCTTTGTTTCGTGCTTCCTGTGCTTCCTCCGATAGTTGTCCGATAGGCAATAGTGCACATGATATAATTTCTGGGCCATGAATAAAATATTTATCTACAGTTGGAGGCATACAATACCAGGAATATTTATTGACGAAGTACCTCGCTGTGTCAAACGCAAATTCCCTGTACTTTTAAACATCAATCTCAAATCCACTGGAAACAACGATCATGGTAGTTGGGTAGGGAGAAATGGCGATCTCAAGGCAACATAGCCTGGGATCAAATTAGCGCTGTAGTGCGCAGTTTTGATACCAAATACTCGTTTGACCTTTGATTGAAAGGGATAGATTGATAGAGAAGCTTCATAGCGATTATAATAGAGCCATTTTGTCGCATTGAGAAAAAAGATTAGGTCTCTAATCTTTGTCTCAGATAGATCATCGAGTTCTTGAAAGAATGCTTTTCCAAAGCATTTCATTCTGGTGTTTGCCAAAGCAGGACATTTGCAGAGAAAATGAATTACGGTTTCACTTTCTCTTTGGTCACTACAGCTACGGCAAAAGGTGTTGTAAGAGATACCCAACTTCTCTGCATGAACTCCTATAGGCCAATGTCCGGTACAAACCGCAACAATCCTGGCTATGTCTTGCCTTGGCCTGCATAGAAGATCGTTTGTACGGGTTTTGTTATAGGTGGGCCATATCTTCCTAGATATAATGCAGTTGGGTAAATTGCTCCACCTTCGGTTTGATTCAGTTTGGTAGATAGAAAAGATTTTACTACTCATAGCACCAAGAGGAATATTAACCATTTCCGCAAGTGAGCTTTGAAGGGCCGATCCTTGCCTGGCTAGCTCGTCAGCCCGTTCATTTCCCACGATACCACTATGGCCCGGAACCCAGATCAGGGTGAGGTTAATATTCAGGCTCATAAGCTCATCGCGACATTGCTGGACCAATTAAGATGAGGATATGGCCGAGTTAATGGCTTTGACAGCTGCCTGACTGTCTGTAAAGATAGCCACATTTCGGTTTTGCTTTCGGTTTTGTTTAAGTATCTTACATGCTTCCCATATTGCCAGCAGTTCTGCCTGAAAAACGCTAGCAAAGTCAGGAAGCCTTAAGGATTTGGCTACATTTAGAGACTCAGAAAAGATCCCAGAACCAACTCCGCACTCCATCTTTGAGCCGTCAGTAAAGATAGTTGTGTCGAAACCTATCGACACGATGTCATCCTCCCAATCTTCTCTAAATCGGAAAATAACCTTAAAACCCTTACTAAGGTTTAAAGTAGGAGTGCAGTAGTCAGTGTCTACCGATATAATATCTGAGGGAACTAATTTCGTAGTGTTGCTGTGACCGTAAGGTTTTGACAACCAGCTGTTTGATTCCTTCAGCCTAATAGCGCTGCAGGAAACTATGTATTTAATAAAAAGGTCGATTGGTAGAAGATCCAAAATAACGTTTAAGGCGTCCGTTGGGCAAGTACGCATGGCGTCTGTGGTGCCCACGCAAGCTGTTTTTTAGCTTATTAATGTTATAGGCTTTGCTAATAGCAGGACACCACACAATCGAACCATATGTTAAGATAGGGCGTACTACGGCTGTGTACGTCCATAAAATCATCTTCGATTGAAGTCCCCACATTTTGCCAAAAGTTTTGCTGCAGGCGTAGAATTCAACACAGGCCTTCTTAACCCGTATTTCAATATTTAGTTTCCATTTTAGTTTAGGGTCGAGTATAACTCCCAAATATTTTGCACTGGACTGGACAATGATAGGATTTGACCATTGAGTCGAGGTAACGTGAAGGGCGGTACTTTAGTTTTGGTGGTAAAGAGCAACAGTTCAGTTTTACTTTGGTTAACTCCTAGTCCACAACTCGTGGCCCAGTTGCTAACTTTCTTTAAAGCTGACTCCTTGATTTCACTAATCACAGCACCAAATCATCCGTGTAGGCTACCGCCTTCACTCCACATCTCTCTAATTTAACGAGAATTGTATCCATGACCAGAAGCCATAAAAGAGGCGAAAGAACACCACCCTGGGGTGTTCCCCTACTCACGTGTTTTGTTCCGATTGTATTGCCTAGAGAGGCTCGAATCTTCCTACCACTGAGCATGAAAATAATCCATTCTCGAATGAAGTCTTCTACACCGAACTTAACGAGCGATTCTTCTATGGATTCTGTAAGGACGTTGTTAAAAGAACCTTCTATGTCTAGGAAGGTGGCAAGAGTAAATTCTTTATAATGGATTGTTTGTTCTTCAGTACGCACTACCTCATTGAGGGCAGTCTCCGTAGATATGCCCTTAAGATAAGCATGCTGAGAGCTTTCGAGAGGTCGTCCAACTAGGATTTCTCTAATATGGTAATCAAGAATGCGCTCCAAGGTTTTAAGCACAAATGATGTTAAGCTTATTGGTCTGAAATCCTTCGCGGATTCGTGACCTCACCTACCCACTTTCGGGATAAAAACTACTTCGACCTGTCTCCACGACATGGGCACATGTTTGAGAAGGAGACATCCTTTGAAAATTTGTTCCAGCCATGGAGCTGCCACATCATGCAACTTTTGAAGCATAACTGGCAGTATGCCATCCATGCCTGGGGTATTGATAGCCCACAAAATATTTTCTGTGGTTATAATGGAATTGACTTGCTCCATATGAGCTACGTGGTCTTGATCTGCGGTGTTATAAAAGAGGTCGTATTGGTTGTCTTGGAGGCCTCGCACCTTGAGGCCGTTTATCCACGGTTCTTGGATTACGCCAATGTCGAAGTTTCCCTTCCTAAGGAAATCTCTCAAATTATCTGAAGCGCACTTAGAGTGCTTCAGATTCATCTGGATGACCTTCAGCGCGTTTTTTAATTATTTTTAGCTGCAGAGCTGGGGCCCGGCAACTCGCTGGGGATCTCGACTCCACTTATAACATCGTCATCCTTGACGTTGTCATTAGCTTTGTCGGTGTCTGTTCCCTGACTCTGCAGAATTTTAATTTTGGCATTCTTTATGCCAAAACTAAGTTTGTATTCGGCTTTTTTGAGAGCCCCTAGACTCTCCTCGCTAATCCTCAGAAGGAAAGTGGCGCTGGTCTTCTGCTGTTCTTCTGCTTTAACTAAAGGCCAATCGTGCATGGGGACCAGCGGATTTTGCCTCTGAAGACCGCGGATCAGGTCCTGTCTGCTTGGCTTTATGCTCATGAGCGGCATCCAAATGCGAGCCTTCTGTTGTCGAGGGATGTCCTTAGCTGGGATAAGCTTGAGCTTCAAGCCTTCCCAGTCATTTCTAACCTTAGCAATGCTTTCACTAAGGAAATCCCTAGAAAACCTGTCCACACAGTTAATTACCCTATGCCGTTTGAGCATCTCGCCAGAGTCAAAACTAGGGTAGGGGCCCTTACTGTTTGTTATAGTGTATGAAAACTCCATCTCAGAGAGCTTGCCCTCGATAGAGTTCCACGCGTTCAGCAGACCTTTGCTGTTTGTGGAGAGCTCATCCACAACTGCTACGTGGAGGTCATCCCTGACAACCTCACTAAGAGTACGCAGTTGCGCTGCTCCAGAAGATGGTGCTTTCACTGGCTTTGTCCGATCGTCAAGCTTGCTCTTTTTCTGAGACGTGCAGATCTCCACCTGAGATCTGTTTCGCTTAACGGCCTTTTCTCGGCTGGCCAGAAGATTGTTGTATTCATCAACAACCTTCTGGTACTTTATTTTATCTTGGGCGTTCCTCTCATGAATCACTCCGGTCTCTTCATTTTTGGCAATCTTGGCAAGAATGTGAGAGGCCGATTTGAAGCGGTTCCTGAGAAGAGCGCCTTCTGATTGTTTTTTGGTTCCTCGAGTTGCACTGCTACTCGAGGGTTTCGGTTTTGTATACGGTTTAGGAAGTATAGGAGTGCTATGAATAGCACTGTCTATACTTTCTGTGGTTTTGGGTTGCTCACAAGTGCTGGAACTACCAGCGCTAAATGAGCTCAAAGTCTCCTGGGTGGAGGCCCAGAGTTCATCCTCAAAGTCTGTAGAGGGCTCTACGTTCGTCTTGTCTATTTCGTCCATTTTTTAATTTTTTTGTATTTTGGTCCCACGAGTAGGTCGGAAAAAATAGGTCAGCCCCGGCAGAGCCGATATACCGGGGTAAGGCAGAAAATAAGACGAACCCTGCTAAGGCAAACAAACAATGATCATAATTGTGTGCATTTTTTTAATGAGTTCTATGTCTAATTTAGTTATTTCGGATGAAAGTTCAGGGTTTTGAAAAATCGCCTAGCTGTGTTGCCGTTATTTGTGTTACCAAATTCCGGCTTTGGTTTATCTGCAATTAAGCCACAAAGTTCTCAGAACTCCCTTTGAATTCGAGCCTTATTTGCTGCCGCGACTTCTTTGTCACCTTCACGAGCTTGCCATTTTTTAATGGGTAATTTGTACGCTAGATGTACAAGACATTCGAACATTCGTATCCAACCGTGCAGAGTAGACATTCCAAAAGAAAGGTGCTCTGATTTTATTGGAGGTCTTATCATATCATCGACATTGTTGAAGTCTTTCGAAGTCGCGCCACACAAAAAGCATTTATGTGTTGATGTGGTCTCGGTTAAGCCATTGCCAACCTTACCATCTATCATTGAAAAAATTAATGAGTACTGAACTTTACACACCTGTTACCGACAAACATAGACGTTTGTTGAAGGTTTTGGATCTCTGCATCTACTCGAGCGAGCTTTTTCGGATTTTTAAACATCACTTGACTCTTTAGTGCATTCAATTTTTAGGGGTCTGCAATACTTTGTCGAAGTTGGACGAGGGTTTTGCCAGACTGTATGCACACCACTTACTAGCTGAATGGGGACTAAACAGGTTATAAAACAAAAGAATCGTCTGCTTCTGGACCGTGAAAAGCTTGTTTATATGAGCTATGTCCTGAGCTTCCATCGAAACCCCACTTCGATATTAAATAACATTTTTCAAGCTCTTCTTCTTCCAATGTATCAAAAACACAATCCAACATAGAAATAAGTCATTTTGATGTTATATCAAGCAAAGCTTAAAGACTTACTTCAGCACATGTAGCTGTGATTTTCATAGCAGTTCTGTCCTGATAGCAACCTTTTTTTGCATTTTGCACAATTTTGTAAGATGGAAATTTTTCTGGGGCACTCATTCCTATTATGTTATATTTATTCTGTGATAGTTGCGCTGCAACTAATACCGCCAAAGCATCTTCTCCTTTCATACAACTTCTCTCGTTCGGCTGCGATTTTTCAAAAGCTCGCCTATATTTTTCAGCCCGAGTGGGGCTTACATTCAATTCTTTTAAAAGTTTTGAGGTTTGGATCAGTCCGGAAGCTCGTAAACTCATTTGGGACGCATAACTGAGGACACCAAGATGTACACAATCTCTCAGGTCGAGGGTTTTTTCCCTTTTCGGTCGTTGGGAAGAATTTTCAAACTCTACTTCTGGACGACCTCGTTTCTTGGCTGAGTTGGGTGCTCTTCAGAAAGCTAGACATGTGTTTAGCCAACTTTCATCAGTTTTAAAAAAACTTTTCCTCGATCCTGCAAGCCTTAACAGACCGCGTTTTAAAATCCGACTTGAAATGCGAAACTATATTCGTCAAAACCTTAATTTGACTTTTTTTCAGAGCTTTTCGTCATTTTGATCAATTCTTCTTTTAAGGAACTAAATTGTTCCTCTATTACAATACTCCCGGACCGTCTCATTATAGTAATAAGATCTTTTCTACTCAAAAACAATGTGTTTGAAGATAGTCCTAAAATAACGAAAAAAAGTGTCACTTCACAAAAATCCAAATATAACAAAAAGTTTAAAAAATTAGCAGGATTTTTTTCAATGAATCATACATTATAGCCCGGACTCACCCGGAACAGAGCTTTTAATCTACCGGACTTTAGAACTTCCTAAAACGGATCACAGAACTTCACCTCCAATTAACATATTTTTATTTTTGTTTGTCTTTTCTTGTGCTTTGCACATTGCTACATACCCGATGTTGAAGATTCCATACTAATATTTTAAAATAATTTGCCTTAATACTCACAAAAGCCCCATTGACATCAAGCTGAGTTCTTCCGATTATGTCAATGTCATCAGCATATGCTAGCAATTGATCAGACTTTTGAAAGTTAGTGCCTCTAGTGTTGACGGATGAGCTCTGCACTATTCTTTCAAGCACGATGTTAAAAAAATCACATGACAGCGCATCACCTGGTCTAAAACCTTTTTTGACATCGAAAGGTTCTGTTAAGTTGTTTCCAACCTTAATGGAGCAGCCATGGTCATCATGCTAAACGGACGAGTTTGGCAGGGATGCCCAAAGTAAACATGGCACTATACAGCTCGTCCTTGTTATATGGTCTTCCGACCATATCCTACAGACAAGTTGGTACATGCTCCTAACCAACTTATCTTCAGGTGCTTTAAAGAGCTCGGCATTAAAGGCATCCTCTTCAGCGGCTTTGTTAGACGTCAGCTTCGATATGGCAATCTTTACTTCGTCTAAGTTCCAAGGACGGGATTGTTTTCCTTCGTCGTTTACGTTAAATGGAATTAGAGTGACACTGAGTTTGATAGTTTCGCTTGATAGTTTATCTTGACATATGCGAACGATGTTGCTATTGCAGTAACGTGTTAACATCCCAACATACTAAAAGAACTCTTACAAAACGCTTTAAATAAGCTCATCAGATCTGCAAATCGGTGTGCACTAGGCGTTTACCCACAAAAACCGACCTTGTCCTCTTCACAAGGAAATACAAAGACCCAAATACTTGGGTCTCATTTTGGATAAGAAATTAAGTTGCAAACCTAATATTCAAGAGAGAATTAATAAGGCCACAGTAGCCCTGTTCTCCTCTAAAAAGGTCATTAGTAATAAATGGGGCCTATAGCCCCGCATTACGCACTGGCTATATATCTCGGTCATAAGGCTACGCTACTTATGGAGTAGCGGTATGGTGGACGGCGCTAAATATAGCGACAAATCGCGATGAACTTAGCAAAGTATGAACAGCCTGCCTGTGTATGGGAGGAGCACTTCGCTCTACCCCCTCCCCCTCACTTGATGTTCTCTTCCATCTAATACCGCTGGACATTTTCAGCAAGCAAACGGATGCTTATGCAGCCATACGGCTTCAAGCCTCCATTTTGTGGATAAATAATGGAATTAGCCACACCACTGTTTTAAACTCGTTCAGAACTATAAACAGTAATATTGACTACACCGTACCCCATCCTCAGTTTAATAACTATAGCTTCAAAGTGATTATACCTCCCAGGTCTTCTTGGGAGAAAGCATTATGATCCCATAGAATGAACGATGATCCCATACACTTTTATACAGACGGATCAAAAACGGAGGATGGGGTTGATGGAGGCGTATTCTTAGATGGACTAAACTTAAGTCTCTCCGTTCGTCTACCCGACCGTTGTAGCGTGTTCTAAGCTGAAATCCTGGCTATAAAAGAAGTCCTATCATGGCCTAGAGAAAACGTTCTATCAACTAATGATATACGCATCTTCTCGGATAGCCAAGCTGCATTAAAGCCCCTAGAATCTGTCTCCACTAACTTTCTAACAGCCCTAAATTGTCGATCATCTCTCACGGTGCTGGGCCGTAGAGACATTCCAGGAAATTGCAAAGCTGACGAACTTTATCTCTTTAACTAGCTTTACCTCTGCTGGCTCACAATGCTAACATAAGTATCTCCTTAGCTACATGTAAGCTCATGCTTAAGCAAGATACCATAGAGAAAAAAAACTTCAGTTAGAATAACACCACCACCTGTTAAGCGACAAACTAATTTGGCCTAATTTTAGCGCCAGGCGCTCAAAACAAATAATCTTTCTGAGTAGATTGCACATTAGCTACGTTATTGGTGTCCTGACTGGGCGCTGCTTGATAGGAAGGCATGCTATTCGACTTAGAGCCCCTGCAAATGATTTTTGTAGGAGTTGAATGGACGAAGAGGAGAAGGAGACAATCTCTCATCTTCTGTGCACATGTCCTGCCGTAGAATTCACCTTGGAGACTACTACTTCAACGATACCAGCGATATACAAAATTCCGACATTATTTGTCTCCTACGCTTCAATCGGAGCTCAAATTGGTTCGACGAGTTAAGCAGATCATTTGATCCATGTGGTATCACACCTTATCATACTTTGGTCTAAGTGTGTTGGACTTCCCAACCAACAGCCACTTTAACCTACGAGTAACTTAACCTATGCTTCTCTGATTGTTAGAAATTCTGAAGGAAAAACACTGGCACAATCACGTTGCCGAGAAGATTTAGATTCAGAAAAGATTCCCGACCCAGCTATAGACTTTATCTTTGACTAATCAGTAAAGATAGTGATATCGAAGTGTTTTGTAATCATTCCATTTCACCAATTCTTTCTGGCATTAAAGATGTCTTCAAAATCTTTACTGAGATTCAAGGCAAGGGTGCATTAGTCGGTGCTCATAGCAAAAATATCAGCTGCAATCAGTTTGTTAGTGTTTGCCATGCAAATAGGGTCTGGAAAACCAACTACTTGATTCTTTAAGCCTTAGGGCGCTGCACGATACTAAATATATAATGTGTTGGTCTACTAGTAGAAGGTGTAGAATAAAATTTAAGCAGGATCGAAGATTGTAGTGCCGAGCTATTCTTTGAACCTTGCTAAGTTTCTCGATATTGTATTTCTTGTTAAGCGCAGGCAATAACACAATCGATCCATAAGACAAAATAGAATTTACAAAGGCTGTGTATGCCCACATCTTCTTCGGTCGAAGGCCGCAATTTTAACCAAAAGTTTTATAATGGTGTAAAAGGCAATGTATCTTGACATCTTTTGTCAATTCAATCGTTGTTTACAATATTTTAATTGGGTTTTCGATTACATTCTTTTCTGGAATTTCGACGTTAGTTATTTCGGCTTCTTCATCAGCTTCACTGCTGTCATCGTAAGCAATATTAGCATGAATTTTTTCTTCCAAAATTGTTACTTTCATCGACTTTAGTATAATTTCTCCAATTAACAACCTCAATATTGTGATCAGTAATAGTAACCCAGTTCCAGAACCTCTTGATTTCTTGGAGTCTTTGGCGTTGGTTTCACATATCAGTTGGTTAAGCGGAATATCATCTTCATAGTCTCAAGTTATTTACGTCCTTGAAGCCGATCTTTTTAAAACAATTTTAAATTGTCAAAGAAGTTACATCATGTGACCACAAATTGAAAAACCTGTTGTACACAGTCTTAAAGTGTTATCTTTATAGCCATCTTTTTTTTTGTTTCCTTAACACTTAAGACCTTCGTTAGTATATACTCCGTAGTGTTATGAACTTTTATAATGTATAGGTTCATGGTTTGAACTTTTGTGGTCTGGTTAGGGGAAGTGGTTTTATGCTCAAGCTTTAATAAATAAATTAGGTGGCGCAACAGTCCGTAGAAAACCAGGGCCTAGTGACTTACGACTCTCAACCATTCCTGTGTGCGAGTAATTGCAGGAATGGTTTAAGCTTTATAAACTTTAATTTATCCTTGATTTGTTTTGGGTGGTCAGGACAGTTATCGATGAAGAATAAAATCTTGCGCTTTGCGTTTAAACTTCACATCGATCTTTAGAAGCCAACTAATAAAAAGATCATCCAAGAACGTTGGTTGGTTACATAGTCATTTTAGCCAGTCTTGTTGGACCCCTGAAGGCTTGTTACTCTTGCTTTACTGTGCTTCTCTCCAAAACATTTTTCCCCTTTCAAAGTCATTTAACGTGTCAGCAAACATTTGTAAAAAATCCAGTAAATGGATGTATTGAAAATTGTCCAAGAATCTAAGGAATTTGTTCGAGTTAGAGAGAATTTCGACTTAGAAGGAGTTCGACTTAGAGGACGGTTATTGTGTGGAAAATAGAAAAAATATAGTTCGAGTCTTTACATGTGTCGTTACATTCTCAGTAATGGCGAATTTTTCACTTGACAAACGTCAACAAATATCAGCTTCAAAACTGAAACTTTCCCAAATAACAAGCGGGCTGTTCAAAATGAAATCTTTTATTATAAGACTTTGTATACTTAGTTCAAAGGACTTTTCATCATGCCCAAATACCTTTTAATAACTCTATAAAGTCAATTAATCACGATAAACGCTTAAACCCTCTTCATAAAAAAAATACTTCGAACAAGTTTAGCTCTTATTTTTTTTCCAAGAATAATAGAAAAGAATGTAAAAAGTATAAACTTTTTATATTTAAGTCCACCGTACTTTTTCAACTACTAACTTAACAACCATGAAATTGTTTAAAAACTTTTGATAAACATGACTGAAGTTATAGGTCCTGAAATACAGAATAACAAACAACTTAGACGACAAACAAACAACACTTAACAGGACTGAATAAAAAAGATAGGAAACCTCTTAAAATGGACTTTACTTTTTCAACTAAAACCCAATATTGTAAGAAATTTAAAACTATCTATATATGGTTTTGAAAGCATTTTATAAAGATTGAATCAAATTTAAGAAGTTTTATCTTCCTCGTGGTAGTTGATAAAGTAGATAAAAACTTTTGTGCAGCAAAGTAGGTGAGGTATGCATTATTTATAGCAGATTTGAGAATGAGCAAAACAGTTTTTCCTGTTTACTGTTTAATTATATTGAATTTCATTTTCCAATGAGATATACAATTAAATACATATTTTATGAACCTATAGCCAACTTATATATACTTACCTACCTGCCTGCACTTAATCTATTTAAAAAGTTTTTTTGGGGTTACCATGGAAAATGAAAACAATATTATGTAAAAGCGAGAGAGCAAATAAATTTTAATTTTTATGAAAAATCTTACCAAAATAAAAATTATTATATCCAATGACTATGACTTGAGGTGCTTCCTTTTGGTAAAAGATGCATTATTTTTAGATACCTAACCAATATGGCAAATGTATAAATAAAGGTTATTTCAAAAAGTGTGGTTTTCAAGACCGAATAAAATCATATAATTTAATGTTATGGGCAGTAACTTTAAAAAGGGTTTGCAATTACAAGTAGCAAGTAGCTGATTAGCAGCCTTGAAGGAGGTTCTATCCGAGAGGCCCAATTTTCTTTATGGGTATGAGTGTCAAATCACTAGGTAGTTCATTAAAAGTAACTATTTGATTTTGTCTATGGCTCTATAATCAATATCCAAACTACTTAATGACAAAAATAACTAAGCCCCATCATAGACCATTCAATGTTGTTAAAAGCTTTTTTCTGAGTTAGAGTTAGGAATTAGTGACTGTCCGAGATGGAGCAGGACACACTTAGGCGAGTTTAATAACCCATTGTGATACCACATGAATCATGAGACTTTCTTCTAAGCTCAATGAAATCAGTTCGAGTCCCTTACAAAACGTAAGAAACTGTTTATGTTAACGTGATTAAAATCGTTTACGTCTTTATAGAAGAATTAAATTTAAATTAAATTGGGTGGCGCAACAGTTCGTTGTGAATCAGGGCCTAGTGACTTACAACTCTCAACCATTCCTGTGTGAGAGTACTGTTGTCAGGAATGGAAGGGACCTACAATTTAAGGCCGAATCCAAACGGCTGATTTGAGAAAGCACTTTTTCATGACAAGAATTACTTTTGGAGAATTTGTCAATTTCTCGCAAGAGGCAGTACCCGCGAAAATTATTTTTTAAACTAAGGTTGCACAATGCACAGGCAGGGATTGAACCCAAGACCCCTTGCATGAAAGTCCAACGCACTTTTTTTTATAATTCATTTTTATTAATTCAATCTTAAACCTATCTTAAAGCTAGAAAAAAATTCATAAAACTAGCCTTATTATCCATAACTTACTTACAACTAACTTAATGGTCCCATACGGACACTCTAAGTTCTATTGTACTTCATTTAAATTTTATTTATTTTTGTATTTATTAGAAAATTTGAAAAAAAACAAATGTCAATATCCTTTTTCATTTTTACTTACAAACTGCTTAAAATTAGGTCCTTAAATAAAACTTCAAAACTAACTTAAACTACCTATTCTACCTATAAACTACTTAAAACTAGAACAATCATAGCAGCAAATCTAACTATCTAACATTTTTGTTTTTCTTATTTTGTTGTCTTTATTTTTATTTTTATTTTGTATTTATTTTTTTTTTATATTGTTTTTAATGTTTTTTTTTGTTCTATTATTTTTTTTTGTATTTTTTTTCGTGCCACCATGTCTATTCTACTTCAAACTAAACCCTATAATACTATTAAACAAGTATGTAAGCCGGCCAAGGCTTAAAACCCCATCCCGACTACCCACTATCAAGTGCCGATTGAAGCCACCAAAACTGATTCTCCTGCTTCACCGTATCAGTTCGGTCCCGTTCGGACACAGCCCTACTGAACCGAAGGAGCTCTGCTCCGCCTTGTGCCATGACGTCCCGATTGTACAGGAGTCGCCTATCCACGGTTCTTCGTCTGACGTGGTAGGTTAACGGAACTGCCAATCTATCCTGTATCAGACCGCATTTGTCTAAAAAAAGGAATGCCTCTGGTGGAATGAAGCCGCTCAAGCGTGCACTTTTAAAATACTCGTCGTTCGGATAGAACGTCCCAAAAATTAAATTGTTGGTCGAAGACATATATGTAGCTCTTGCAATGTGCCCTCGACCGAGTTTTATCACGAAATTGTCAATTCTGTTGATTCGAGCCCCGTTGTATAGGACCTCGTTGGAATAGTAATGCACATAAGAAGGCTGTATAACGAAGGCGATATAAACCGGTACAGCGTCGTAAACACTGCCGCTCAAACACCCGAAACTTCTCCATCCAGGAAGGGGCAACGTGGAACCAAACAGGACAACCATAAACGATCATTGCCCGTATGAGGGCCATGTAGCAAATTACCTTCACTCTGGGGTCAAGCCGACTGACTGCTAAAAAACAGCCGTTTCGTCAGAGCGAAAGCTCCTCTGGCCCTGGTCAGAGCAGCATTTATATGTCTGTCGAAATATAAATACTGATCTAACCAGATACCGAGGTACTTCACTACACTTTTGCTCGCTAATGGCTGCCCATGAAGATCAACGATGACCATCTTGCGCCAATTCTTGCACGTATCCCTCGTGGCCCGAGCCAACGGAGTCCGGAACAGAATTGTTTCCGACTTCTTGACATTTATTTTCAGTTTCCAGTCTTCGCAATATCGCTGAAACTTGTCGATATCACACTGCAAGAGAATTCTAATAACCTCAACCTTTCGGGCCGTTCTGTACGCAATTATATCGTCGGCGCACGCAATTGCCTTTGTAAGACTACCTATCAGATCGCTGGTGTAAATGCTGAAGAGAATCGGCGAATTCACCGCTCCCTGTTGAAGACCATTTTTAATTGAGAATGTTGTGGTAGAAGTTACATTACCACTTTTGACAACAAACTTTCTACCGTTAAGCCTGCTCAGTTTTGGGTAAAGACCTTCTAACCATACGGTGTCAAAGGCCTTTTCCAAATCAACTAGAAGAGCACCTGTGCATTGTTGTTTTTGATTTATTCCATTGGATATCAGAAACGAGTTTAGACGCAGCATGAATTGTGTCATGACCCGCCATGAACCCAAACTGTTTATCTGGAATTATTTTGCTGTCCGCAGCCCTCTTAGGCAGAGCCCTATTAATGATCTTTTCGAAAATTTTGCTGATGCTCAGAAGAAGACTTATCGACTGAAGATTTGACGGATTGGAGTTGTCCTTTCCCTTTTTTGGGAGATTAAGAACCACAGCGGTCTTCCAATGCACTGGATAATATGCATTATTCAGTGCATTGTTGAAGAGCGTGGTGTAAATGTCAATTGCTTCCATCGTAAATGTCAAAACTACAACGTTGGATATACCATCGACACCTGCTGACTTTTTATTTTTTATTAAATTGAAGATGAGCTGAAGCTCAACCTTCGTCACTAACAAGGGACGTTTGCTCGGCGATTATGGAATTTGCCAAGGAATCGTCATTGAACCGCATGAAACCGCGGTTCTCAGATTGCCATTGTATCATATCATTGCGAAGGTGGTAGAAAGTGATTAAGTAGGGCTCTGCTTTCCAGGTCGTGGTTGGGGCGAATGCTAACATTCACCTTGTACACTTGCTGGAAAGAAACTCCCACCGCCTCCACTTTTTCCTTCCGAACTTCAATTATGTAAAAGTCATAGTCAAAGATAGCTTCCTCAGGATCTATTTGCGCTGTCATTAGTACGTCTCTGTTCTCTTCAGTTCTTTGGAGTTTAAGACACGGAAGGTCATTATCGTTTTTTTTTCCTGAATATTTTGTTGATTTTGGGGAACATACTATGGTCACTCGAATTAACTGACCGGATCTTGCGGTCCCAGTACTCTTGTGCCTACGTAGTGCGCCAATTGTCGCGTTTCTATAAGCATCCATTTGATCCCGTTCTTTGTACTTTTGAATTGTCCGTTCCATCGTTCGTTTTATTGTTTCGTCCATCTGTTGTAAATGTTGGTCAATTCCATCTGTCCATCTGTTGGTTGGTGGGGCTTTGTCACTCGAACGAAGTTCCCTCGCTAAGGCGTTGGTGAAAAGAGGCCAACGCATCTTACTGTAATTGTAAGAATGCGTTACAACGTATTCCTCCAACTCCACGCGTTCGTTCTGAATCTGCATTACAGCAGCCAGTCCGCAGTGATCACTGTCGTACTCGACTATCTGTAAGCAGTTTCGAGGGTGACTGCAACTGTCAATCTGGTGTCGTACAGCAAAAGATCCAGAAAAGAGCCGCTTCTTGGATACAATGGCTTTTCAGTAGCCAGCAGGTCGACGCCATATTCAACGCTGTAAAGATTCATCAAATTAAAAAGATGGTTACCTCTGGGATTATTATGTTGATTTCCCCAATCTTCATGTTTTGCATTTAAATCACCGGCCAAGATGAAATAGTTTTCTTCCAAGCTCAGTTTAAGTTCCCTAAAAACAATCTCGAGTTCTGATGCAAAGTAAGTGACCTGCGGAGCTCCAGCCGCATAAGCCGCAATCATATACATCCGCTTCCCTTGAGAGAGAGAGATGCACACAACGCAAACTTCTAGCGTCTTGAGCTTTCGCAATTTATTGTTGGATATGACTTTATAATTAATGCCTTTTCGAATAAAGAGAGCGACACCACCGCCCCCTTGAGTGGAGTCGGGCCGGTCTCTTCTTACGATATTGTAATTTTTATGAGTCAATTTGTGTTTGTGGTTTAGCTTAGTTTCGCTAGCCATAAACACATCGGGACTGTAGTCTTTCAACAATTGGAACATATTGGCTCTTCGTTCAATCCTTATCAGTGAATTTATATTCACAGCTAGGCGCGTCTCCGGCAGCGCGCCCATGATGGTCTAAATTGCGCCAGGCTGGGCAACAATGAGTAGAGATGATCTACCCTTTTGCCTTGCTCCTTTATCTGACTTTGCAGTCCTGTTATTTGATCTTGAATGCTCAACAACAAGGCTAAAATGTCAGGCTGCACCTCTGGTGCCTTAAGCACAGGAGCCTTTGGGGCAACCGTTGGTGGAGCCTGTCTCGTGTTCCCATTCCCTGACACCATTTTGGCGTAGGAAAATTTGGGATCTACGAATTTTTGTGTTGGAGCCTGTCGAAAGTCCAACGCACTAACCATCATGCCACGGGTACTGTTTTTTACTCCTATGAAATTCTCGTGTTCTTGAGCTAGAGCAGGGCATGTAAAGAGAAAGTGGAGAACTGTTTCTTCCTCTTTATATTCCATACAGCTTCTACAAAAGTCATTTGAGAATACGCCTAGCCACGTGGCGTGCCCGGTTATGACTCTGATTATTAAGCTTATGCGATGCTTATATATAGATATAGAAAGCAGCTTCTGGAGAATTTATATCCTTTACAGTTTCTTGGCATGTCAAGGCAAGACATATTGGAAATTGGAGAATCCTTGCGCGAAGATAACCGAAAGAAAGACTTAACTCCGATTGTATTTTGCGGATGCACCACAAAACTGAAGGCGTGATGGTGTGGGGATGCTTCACTGGAGATGAAAAAGATAGATTAAGCTTTCTAAAATCCAAAGTGAATGCAAAAGTCTACCTTCGAGTCCTGTAAAACGTATCAGAGCCCACGGTGCTAGAACTTTTTGGCAACACTTGCAGTCTCTTTTTTCAACAGGACAATGTATCTTGTCCACGCTGATGTGCAGCCGTAATAAAATCAAGAGGAGGTCCAACAAAGTACTTATTAGATACCACAACAAAAAAAAAACTGCACCAATAAACCATTTTTCTTTAATCCTTAAAAATCATAATCACTTTTTGCTGCCACGACCATTTAAGAAAAATCTCAAAATTTGAATTTGATTTGAACCGCATAATAAAACAAAACCTCAATAAAAAATATGTTGTTATATCAACACATGTGACAAATTTCGACGTTTTTGACATTTTTCGAACCGTACTGTATATTACAAGTTAGTTTCAATATTAAACCCTGATGAATAAAAACATGTATCATGTTTAAAAATAGCTTATTTAAAAGTTGTTAAACTATGGAAATCGTATGTAAATATATTATATACCGGACAAAGAACTGAACTTTTGTGGTACTCCTACAAGAATTTAAAATACTTCAAAGAAGCAATTATTTATTGAAAATCTAAGAAACATTTATCAAAAAGTAAAGAATATTATATTTTACCAATGAAAATTGAAAAATCAAGTGATAATAGCTTATGTATTAGACCTTTATGCCACAGCCGTTTTCAACATCTAATAAAATCATACCAGTGCTTTTTCATATATCCTCTTTCTTTTATATCGTTCGTTATCCGATGAACTTGGTGCACGAACAGTGCTATGAAAGCTTCTGAACCTAAAATGTTCCGCTGGATGGATGTTATGCACATTTGAATGTGGTATAATTTTATTTTTCTATGAGTTTATCAAGGCATTTGCTCAGAGAACTAAAACAGCTTATGGTTCTGTAACCACATCTTGTGGAGGGATTATTTCCAGGTTTTTAAATGAATATGATTTTTGATGTTTTCCTTTTCTTTTAAAAATGAGCCTTATTTAAACAAGCAGTAAAAACAGCTTTTAAAAATTTAACACCTTTTCTGGTAAGTTTTTCAAACAATCAAACCTTGTGCTATAGTAAAACTACCTGATTTTGTTACCGGATTTTATAATCGAATTTTTAACTTGCCATAGAAAGCTTTTGTAATCGGTCTGATTTGTCGAATTGAACATTTTGACATTTCTAGATATGTCCTACCGAAGGTCGATTTTCAGTCGAAGCCGAATTATTAGGCAGGAAAAAAATCGAAGCCGAAGCCCAGGGTTGAAAAAACTCAAGAATTCTCCTTATAATTGCGGATACAAATATTATTTTACTATCTGGTAAATTGAAACATCTTTTGACGAAAGACCTTTGAAGCTTTTCACATTGTATGTACTCTTTATACCCCCAAGCTTGAGCACAGTAATACATAGCTGATCTGGCGACTGAGTCATGGACTTCAAACTTTTCTAAATGTGGTACTATCTTATTTTTTAGGAACTTAGACCAGGTTGCGTTGATTGCATTTTTTGATGTTGCAGGCCTCTTTGTCATACCAAGACATATTATATGCAAAGACGACGCCAAGATATTTATACTGGTTTGTAATTTTTACTACTTCACCTTTGAAATTCCATTTTTCACTTAATGCTCTTCGGCCTCCATTCTTAAAAATAACAATTTCAGATTTCTCAAGTTTAGCTTCAAGGTTCCATTTATCGCAATAGCTGCTGAACTGGTTTATAATTGTTTGAAGTAAAGATGGACTCTCAGCCAAAATTACAATACCATCAGCATAGAAAAGAACATTTATACCGATTCCTTCCACATGTATTCCGATGGGAAGTTCAGAATGTAGGTCATTTAAGAACAAAACAAAAAGCAGATCGCTCAGAACGCAACCTGGTTTAACGCCTTTGCTCGTTCCAAAGAAATAAGAGGTACTGCTTTCATCTCAGACGGCGGCAACTGTATCTTGGTATAATAGTTTGATAATTTTGTTGTTTTCGATCCAAGTAGTGAGGCGGTTAAGGGTAACTGTGGTGAATAAATTGTATAGGGTATCTAGAAATAAAAACACCCAATAATTAGATACAAGACTAGCGTCACCTTTTTTGAAGAGCGAAAAGATAAACGTAGATTCTTTTCAGCAAAATATGAACCTCCCCAATAAAAGAACTACTCGCATTTTTATAAAACTCATATGGGATGTCATCTATACCCGGAGCTTTGTTTTCTTTTCAAGATTCATTCGCAATCTTTATTTCATTCAAATCAATTGGGTGATCAAGTTCAGGTATTTCAACTAGATTTGTTTCACAGAAATATTCTCCACTGCTTAATCGATCTAAATTAAGGGAGTTTCCGAAATATGACATGAATTCGGAAGCTGTAATTTGGTTTCCAGTATTCGTAGGATTACCGCGTATCTCTTTGGCCAGTTTCCACCAATCTTTCGCTGTGGTAATACTTGGGAGTTGACTAGAAATGCATTGGTAGAACGAACATTGTTTTTCTTTTTATTTGTTTACTTTTTATTTGATTCACAATATTTTTTTCTGCTGCATCGAGATTATATTTTCTGTAAATTTTAAGTAGCTTAAGTGTCTCTCATTCCGCCTTCCCAATCATTGTAGCGTGTTCCAGGCGGAACTTTTGGCGATTAAGGAAGTCTTGTCTTGGCTCAAAGAAAACGTGATATCAACATCTGATATCCGTATTTTCTCCGACAGCCAGGCCGCTATCAAATCTCTGGACTCTGTCTCTACAAACTCTATAACAGTCCATAACTGTCGATCATCTCTAATGGAGATGGCGCAACAGTTTAATATTCACCTTTGCGGGGATCCGGGCCATAGAGACATTCCAGGTAACTGTAAGGCAGATGAACTCGTCAGGAACGGTACAGTACAGCCCATCCTACCACGTTTGGCAAGTACTGGCATACCAATCGCTACTTGTAAACTGCTACTAATGCAAGACGCTGCGAGGAGGGCAGGCACCAGGTGGAACAACATCACCACGTGTCAAGCCACAAAAAACATCTGGCCAACACTGGATTTAAAACGTTCAAGGTGCTGGCTCTCTCTAAGCAGATCGCATATATAAGCTCGATAATAGGTGTCATAACCGGACACTGTCTAATAGGAAAGCACGCCATGAGACTAGGCGTATTCTCAAATGACTTTTGCAGAAGCTGTATGGACGAGGAAGAGAAAGAAACGGTTCTTCATCTTCTCTGCACATGCCCTGCTCTAGATCTAAACGATCTAAATCATATCAGTATAATCAGCCTCTCATGTTTCGTAAGGGACTCTAACTGGTTCCATTGAGCTTAGGAGGAAGCCTCAAGATTCATGTGGTATCACAATGGGCCATTAAACTGGCCTAAGTGTGTCCGTTTCCATCTTGGACAGCCACTATAACCTAACCTAACCTAAGTAGCTTAAGTGAAGATTTTCGAGCTTTATGACAATCCATAAACAAAATTTATCATGTGATTCCCATAAATCATCATCATCATGTTGTAACCCTGATGCTGATGTTGAAGAAAATGGCTGGGGATCATCAGCATCTAAAATCATCAGAACCGTTTGATTTGACCAGTTCTGTTGTAATAATTCCAATATTTTTGCCATCGTATTTCAGATTTCGTAACCGGTGAAATACATCCCTTTAAATCGAGCATCTATAAGGGTAGCAATCAATAAATTTGGAGAACTATTTGCGTACGAAAATCGTCTATTAACAGACTCGCCCAAACGGATTTTAAACAATTTTGAGTTTTCAGTATCGACGACAAGCTTGCTCACTTCTTTTAAAATGTCCAACATTTTTTTTAAATGTCCAACATTTTTTTTAAAATGTCCAGCAATTTGACAAGTTCTGCATTCGTGCAAAATTTCCACCTCGAGATTTTAATCAAACATGATATTACGATATTAGAGAAGTCGAAAAAAGTGGGTCCCGCGATTCCGTCTGTTCTGTTTTGTCTGACCATGCTCCTACAGCCTAAACATTTGGGTCGATTGAGTTCAAACTTAGAAGATAAGGTTTTGAGTAGATTCGCGTTAGAGGTTTTTTAATTTTTTTTTAATCAAAACTAACAGCGGCTCCCATACAATTTTTTTGGTAAAAAAACGAAAATTCGAAAAACAAACCGATAGGTTTTTGATTTAATTTTATCTAAAATTTTATTTCTTAACTTAGCTTCTTTAAATATGAAAAACATATTTTTGTATTGCTCAGGAAAGGTACCGCTCATAGAACATTTATTTTGTTTTTTAATTTTCTCAGCAACTTATGAATTGATTTCATTATTTTTTTCCGAATAAGCTCTTATATTGCTTACTTACTTACTTAAGGTGGCGCTACCACCAACATGCGTCTCCAGCCAGGTCGGTCCTCTCCCACCTGGGTGCGCCATCGAAGTCGCAGTCTTCCTCTACTGCGCCGTCCCTTGTGATTGTATTCGAAGACCTTCCGGGCTGGAGCGTTGATGTCCATCCGCTCTACATGACCTAGCCATCTAAGCCGTTGGACTTTAATTCTGCTAACTATGTCAGTGTCGCTGTACAGCCCGTACAGTTCGTCGTTGTATCTTCTCCTCCATTCTCCATCTATGCGAACGGGACCAAAAATCACCCGAAGAATTTTTCTCTCGAAGCATCCTAAGACGCTCTCATCTTTCTTTGACAGGGTCCAGGCCTCGTCGCCATAAATGAGAACCGGGATGATGAGTATCTTATAGATGGTGATTTTAGGTGCTCTAGAAAGGACTTTGCTTCTCAATTGCCTTCTAAGTCCAAAGAATCAGCGATTTGCAAGAGTTATTCTTCGTTTGATTTCAGCGCTGGTGTCGTTGTCTGTATCTGTACCTCAAAGTTATAGCTGTCCATGGTGAGGTTTTGTCCAAGACGTCGTTCTTCAATGTCCTTTTTTGATGACAGCATATACTTGGTCTTGCCCTCATTGACCACTAAACCTATCTTCTTCGCTTCCGTCGCAATGCTCAAAAATGCTCCACTGACATCACGCTTTGATCTTCGAATTTTGTCAATATCATCTGCGTATCCGAGTAATTGGATGGACCTGTGGAAGATTGTGCCTCTAGTGTTGATGGTTGAGTTTTGCACAATTCTTTAAAGAACGATGTTGAAGAAATCGCATGACAGTGCATCAAATCAAATGGAGTGGCGCAACAGTCCGTTGTGAACCATGGCCTAGTGACTTACAACTATCAACCTTTCCTGTGTGCGAGTACTGTTGTCAGGAATGGAAGGGACCTACAATTTTAGGCCGAATCCGAACGGCTAGTTTGACAAAGCACTTTTTCATGACAAGAATTACTCTTGAAGAATTTGTCAATTCCTTGCAAGAGGCAGTACCCGCAAAAATGATTTTTTTTGTTTTTTTAATTAAGGTGGCACAGGCAGGGATAGAACCCAAGACCCTTTGCATGACAGTCCAACGCACTAACCATCATGCCACGGGTACTACAGTGACAGTGCATCGCCTTGTTTTAAACTTTTTTGACATCGAATGCAACGGTCAGATCTTTTCCGACCTTGATAGAGCAGCGTGCATTCTCCATCGTCAGTTTAGATACAGCTAAATTCTCCCTTACAGCGGAATTCGGTTGGGCATCGCCGCCGTTATGTTATTTGGAGAAGTGGTATTTTCATATTCTCAAAATCAACTGCGGAGGTTTTTTGTTGCCTTTTTGGCAAATTTTACGAACCTCATTCGTGTTGTGACATCTCTAAGAGCTCGAAGAATATATCTTTGGTGTCTTCATCTTTCTCCTCTATTGGGGCATTCTCGCATATTAGGCTTATGTTGGCGAATGAAGCCTTGATGTGGATTGTCGTCAAGCGCTCGCTCACACTCAAGAATTTTTGCCTGAGTCTAGTTCCAACTACAAATCCACACCCAAATAGACGCTGTCTTTGTTCTCGGTAGCAGTCGCCGTAGTATACATCGCAGTCTTTTAGTTTTCGGTTACCCAGTTCATCCCATCGGAATTCTTGGATGGCGGTAATATGTACCTTGCAGCAGTTCAGGGCTTCCGCTAATTGTTCAGCAGTTAAGGGACCTAACATTCCACGTAATGATCCGAATGATCCTTGTCCTTATTTCGTGTGCTTAGGTTGTCAACAGTGAATCCGTCCGTATCCGAGGCTTGTTGGTGCTTCTCAACTAAAGGTATTGTTTACGTGGCCAGGAAGTCACCCCGACGGCACTACCCCCCTACCTAGGGGAGCCGGATAAACCGCTACTTACAGGCCTCTGCTCCGAATATGTCGAAGAAGCCCTATAAGCTGTTCACTAAGTAGTTCAACCTTACTGGAACTGTAGACGCCACCGTTGTTTCCATCTCGGGAATTCGTCCGATGCCACCTGGATAAGGAGAGGTGCCTTAGTGGAAACACCTCTCCCCCTCTCTCGTTTGCTTCCCCCAACACTTTCCACTGGGGTTGGAACCCAATCTTTAGTTGAGGTACTATAGGCACCCGATGTTTACCGCGGGGAGAGTAGGAGTTGATGGACAGAGGTGCGTTTTGAGAAAAATCTGTAGACGCTTGTGTCCTCTTGAATGCTCATGTCTACCATTTGAACATCAATATAATAGGTTATTCTTTGTATTTTACTATTGGAATTTTTAGGTTTAAATGAATAAAAGATAATATTTCCTTGTCCAGATTTTGTGATCGATTTTAACTAGATTACTGTAGATTGTAAAAGCATACACAATTGCATATAAAATCTTTAAAATTTAACCATCTTGAAAATTCCTTTTGAAAATCTATATCACAAATCTCAACAATGACAATCATCTCTTTCCCAAAAACATACAAAACTTTTGTTCTGCTATCCAAACTACGGATGACGAGACGACGAAAACGACAACGACGACAGGGAGGCCCTGAGGAGACATTTTCAGCAAATCATCGTTCATTGATACAAAAGAGCAAACTCGGGAAAAATATGATGTATATAAGTATTTATTGTAACTGAAGTCAGCCATACGAACAATAAGGAACAACGAGGGTACAATATCGTCGAAAAACTGCAAGATATATAAATGAAGGTACCTGCTATCATTGTAGTTGTGCACAAATACATTTATATGCACTCAAATCTATAAAAGTATACAAGCTTGAAGCAAGCAATTGAATGAAGGATACATAAAAGTTTTGGGACACCAAAACGAAAACTAGACAACCAAATGCATCACATCAATTTTATGTGTTCAAGAATCCATAGAAATCCTTGAGAAATATTTTCCCATACTTCATATGCTTACCTAAACCTCACACACATTTAGCTGTAGTATTGTGTATTTGTAAGGTTTTTGTTATTAAATTTTCTTATTTTCGAGTGGAGGGAAGCAACGACTACCTTTTTTTAAGGATACAGACAATAATTCTGAATCCTTATTTTTTTTGTACGTAAAATCATTAAACGAATTCCAGTTCAGTGCCGGTTTAAAGGAATTCGGGTTACTGTATTTAGTGACGAGGAAAGTTAACTTTTAGATTCAGATGTTGGTCCTGATCCTTTGGTCCTGATACAGTTACAGAGGAATAATGAATTGCATATAGTACCGATAAAGTCATTTAGTTATATAAATCATCAGCAACTTAACGACACAATTTGGATATTGTCAGATTTCAAATGATCTTAGATACTCGTATGTATCCTAACATCAACAGCAAACATTTGAGAATTCACACCAGGTTAAGTCAAGGTATTAAGCTTGATTTAATATTCATATATAATCGCCTTTCCGTATTCAAGCATGAAACTTACTATACAATGGGATCAGAAGTTATATGTTTAGGGAAGCTGCGACACACTATCAGTTCGAGAACTTATCCCCCATCTCATATCAGTTCCACTTCGTATTGAAACAGTCCTACGGTAAAAGTTTTTTAAATGAGTCTGGTATTTTTCCGAACCAAGAGCTTGAAGTTTTTAGATTAATCCACTATTTGTTAAAAAGTCTTATAAGGTCACCAAGCGAAGTACTCGTTGTTGACATTTCTATTTTATTTAGTTACAAAATTAGTGTTAAAGCTGACATTTCAGCAAAATAATGTTGAAATTCAAAATACAAAGTTTTTAAAATAGAAAATGTTATGTTTTCTGAGATGCACCTCACTATAAAACTCCACCACTGCCTGAATGAATGAAAATGTCTGCGTTGAATATTTGCGAACTTCCATCTTCGAATTAAATGCATCCATGTACATAGGTACATTTTCTTTCAGCAAATAAGAAAAACAACAAATATTTTTCGATAAACACACAATTTTAAGGATTGCATTTTTGGATGGTATTTCGTATTCAATTATATTCGATTTATAAGTTGTTAAATAAATGCTGAAAACATAAAATTCGTTAGCAAGTTATCGTTAAGAAGTTTCAAACTATTGATTTATATTCGATTACTAGAGTAAGGAGTATGATATTATGGAAGACAATGTTGATTCATGCGTTGAACGTATCTTGTTCTTGACAGAAACGATCGATGGTTGGAAGCATTCAAAAATGTTATCCATCATATCTGAAATGTGTGTTGAACTCAATGTAGGTGCTGACTTTCTTTTGGAAAAACGCTCATGAAGAATCTGTCATCAAACCGTAGATACCCTTTATCAAATATCAATTTTGTTAATAATTTATTTTAACAGATGTCGTTGCTTAAGACGTCTTACGATCTAACAACTGCAGAACATTTGAAAATGGAGTAAGCTTACCTTTCAAAAATCTTCTAACTGTGTGAACTATTAAATTTTATTTTGCAATTGTTACCTGGTGAACCTCACTAGGGTTGGTGTCTTCGTTTATACCGCAAATTCGTTTGTAAACACAGCCATTTATCCAAAAATGTGCATCGTCACCAAAGATGATTTTTATGCCAAAATTGAGGTCCTCGCTTCGAAATGATTAGAAGCCCAGTCAGCGAACAAACGGAGTCGCTTAGATCTTCTTCGGGTGAAGGCCCAAGTTCCGACTCAAAATTCGCCAAGTTGAAGTCTGCGAAAGGCACAGATCTTGTGCACGGCGAGTCATAAACTGCCTAGGGTTCTGTTGTAAACTTTCATAGACCGCGGCGATCCTGCGTTCCTTGAACGTCCGGTAGATTTGACTTTTAAAACATCATCGGATGGACTTTTGAAAGATTGTGCCTCTAGTGTTGACGTTCTTGTTTTGCACAATTCTTTCCAAAACGACGTTGAAGAAGTCACATGACAATGCATCGCATTTTCTAAGGCTTCGAGATCTTTTTCGATCGGTGAGATCTTTTCCGACCTTATAAGAGCAGCGTTCTGCATTCTCCACCGTCATAAAAAGATAAAGTTTGACGTCATAAAAAGATGGATTTAGGTCGGGAGACTGAGCAGGCCACTCCTTAAATTCATTGTTACAATCTCGAAAATATTACTATGTTTTATATTTGTGTGTTTTGAGGCCCTATTTTATTGGAATACCCATATTTGAGTTGCTTCTGGCCGTCTTCATTTCGACGCATAATATTTTATAGTTTTCTTGCACTTAGGTCCTAATCCATGATATTTTAAAGCCAAAGTTTAAGACTATAGTAAAAAAAACAATTCCATATCATATGACTGTATCCGTCATTTTTTAAGGTCTTAGTTTTGTACCTATTAACGAGAAAGTTAAGTTATCCCTTAAAAACAAATGTCAAGTATAACGGGGGAAACACAGTGAATTTTCAGTGATTTTGTGGTGTGATCATTCCTAAAAATTTTCAGTTTTCAGGAGTTTTATTTTTTGGTCGGAAAAGTAACCATTCAAAATCTTTTTTAAACCAAAATCTAAGCTTTCTTTACCATTTTTGAAAGTTTTCCATTCAATCACAAAATACATACTTACTTAATTACTTAAGGTGGCGCTACAGTCCTATGTGAACTAGGGTCTCACCCAACAAACTTCTCAATCTAGCTAGGTCCCTAGCTAGATGTCTCCAGTTTCTCGCTCCAGGTTGGGTGAGGTCACCTTCCACTTGTGCGCACCACCGCGATCCGCGGTCTTCCTCTACTGCGCTGTCCTGTGGGTGTAAATTCGAACACTTTCCGGGCCGGGGCATTGATTTCCATGCGCTCTACGTGACCCAGCCATATTAGCCGTTGGACTTTTACCCTTTGGGCTAAGTCCACGTCGCTGTACAGCCCGTACAGCCCGTCGTTCCATCTGCACCGTATAGTACGACGGGGATGAAAAAGGACTTATATGGCATCACTTTGGTCCCTCGAGAGAGGACTTTACCATTCAATTGATTTCTTAATCCAAAGAAACAGCGGTTAGCAAGAGTTATTCTTCGCTTGATCTCAGTGCTGGTGTTTTTTCTGCGTTTATAGCGGAGCCTAGGTAGGCGAAGTCCTTGACTATCTCAAAGTTACGTCTGTCGATAGTGCCGTTTTGACGAAAACGTCGGTGTTGTATGTCCTTTCTTGACGACAGCATGTACTTTGTTTTGCCCTCATTAACCGTTAAACCCATTTTTGCCGCCTCTGCCTCAATACTTACAAAAGCCCCATTGACATCACGCTGAGTTCTACCGATTATGTCAAAGTTGTTTCCAACCTTTATGGAGCAGCGTGAATTCTCCATGGTCATCCTGCACAGACGGAGGAGTTTAGCAGGGATGCCAAAACTGGACATGGCTCCTTACAGCTCGTCCCTGTAGATACTGTCATATGCGGTCTTGAAATCGATGAGAAGATGGAGGGTGTCGATTTGGCGTTCTTGGGTTTTTTACAGGTTGATCGACTGTGGACTTTTCTCGTCTTAAACCATACTGATAAGGACCTGCCAATTGTTGCGATGGGCTTAAGACGTTTACATATTACGTCAGAGAAGATTTTATAGGCGATGTTAAGTAGATTGATTCCTCTATAGTTGGTACAGTTTAGAGGGTCTCCTTTTTTGAGGATCGGACAAACATTGCTGAGGTTCCATTCATCGGACATGCTTTCTTCTGACCGTATCTTACTGATAAGTTAGTGCATGCTCCTAACCAACTTATCTTCAGCTGCTTTAGATATGGCAATCTTTACTTCGTCTAAGTCGGGAGGACGGGATTGTTGACTTTCGTCGTCTATGTTGAATGGATCATCATCCTGCCTGTCAGCGGTATTCCGTTCGTCGCCGCCGTTATACAATCTGCAGAAGTGGTCCTTCCATATCCTCAGCATTGACTGCGGTTCCATTATTTTCTTATTGTTTTTTAATATTTCCTCATTTTAAAGTTGTGATTCATTGTTTAAAAGTTTTATAATTCTCTCGTTTAAAAAAATTGCGAACAGCATAAATAAAACTAAGGTTTCATTCCAATCTTAACAAAACATAATGAAATGGAATGAAATAAATGCCAATTGGATATCAGTTTTATTTTTTTGAAACAAATAAAAAAAAAATATTCTTTATAGTAATTGCAAGTAATTAACTTTTAGGCAGTAATTAATTGTTTTTTTTGTTTTTTTTTTTAATTTCAGGACATTCTTTGACACAAAAAGGACATCAAAGTAAGTATTTAAGATATTTTTAAGGTACTTAAAAGTTAGGTTTTTTGTTTGTTTTTCTGTTTTTATAACATTTACCCAAATCAAAATATAATAACGTATTACTATAAAAGTGTATATTTTTTATTGTTTATAAAATTGCAGTTTTTTGAGTGAAAGTAAAGTAAAGAGCTAAAAAATGTTCAATTATGATTTCGTAGTTAGTTATACGAACATTACAGAATTCACATCGGTTTTACGGAGGTATTCATACTACTTTACAAAATTTTCTCGACAACAGTAGTGAAGAATATTTTTCAGATGATAAGCTCGAGGTGAAAAAATCTTTCGCCTCTATACATTCCAGAGTCTGATTAATCCGATTGGGAATTAGAAGATAACATTCTTCTATTCCAGATGGTACCTCACTCAAAGAGAAGTGCGAGAGGTGAAAAAAACGAGAGGCGGTATGGGTTTTTGAAAAAAAGGTGATAATGAAACCCCATCAATAGGCGGTACGACATTACCTGTGGAATGGAGCTTGGATACGCCAATACAAGAACTTGTTTGCAGACGAAATGTTCAAATATGTATATAGAACGAGAAACAATAAGATACTCCTGTGAAAAATGTCCCGAAAAAATTGTCCATTTTACAGCAATGGAACTTGAACAGTTTGTTGGAATATGCCTTTACATGTCCATCGTACAGTTCCCTTCAAATAGGTTTTATTGGGATGGAAGCCTAGATTAAACAAAAATTAACTCTATAATGGCATATAATCGGCTCGAAGAAATAAAAAGGTTCATACATTTCAACACCAACTCGACGCAAGTACCCAAAAGACAACCAGGACATGATGCCCTTCTAAAATAAGACCATTCTGGGACCAAACAAGGAAGAGACTATTTACTGTTCCTAGAGAAGAATATATGGCAGTAGCTGAACAAATTATTACCAACCAAAAGCAGATCATCGATGTTCAAATGGTAGACATGTGCATTCTACCAACTCCTACTATCACCTCCCCGCGGTGAACAAGAGGTGTCTAGAGTACATCAACTAGAGATTGGGTTCCAACCCCAGTGGAAAGTGTTAGGGGAAGCAAACGAGAGAGGGGGAGAGGTGTTTAAACTAAGGCACATCTCCTTATCCAGACGAAAGCGGACGAATTCTCGAGATGGAATCAACGGTGGCGTCTATAGTTCCAGTAAGGTTGATTACTTAGTGAACACCTTATAGGGCTTATTCAACATATTTGGAGCCCAGGCCTGTAAGAAGGGGTTTATTCGACTCCCCGTCCTTGAAGTTATTCTAAGGATCTGACTCTCCAGGTTGAGAATTGTGCCGTAGCGGTGACTTCCTGGCCACGTTAAAAATACATTTAGTTGCGAAGCACCAACAAGCCTAGGATATGGACGGATTCATTGTTTACAACCAACGTAAACGAAATAAGGACAACGAACTTCGGATCTGTACGTGGAATGTTAGGTCCCTTAACAGACCAAGTGCAGCAAAAATTAGCGGAAGCCCAAAAACTGTTGCAAAGCAGATATTGGGGCTATTAAGACTAAGGCGACTGCTTCCGAAAACAAAAACAACATCAACGCTAAATTCGCCAATAAAAGCCCAGTATGCGCGCATGCCCTAACAGAGGAGAAAGATGAAGACACAAAAGACATATTCTTCGAGCTCTTGGACAAGACATATGAGCAGTGTCCTGGCTATGACATTAAAATTTTCTTAGGAGATTTTAATGCAAAGCTAGGAAGAGGAAACACCTTTGGTTGGATAATCGGGAGATACAGCCTGCACGACACCACCTCCGACAACGTATTCAGGCTGGTCGATTTCGCTGCGGGGCGAGACGTTCTGGTAGCTCACACATCTCAATATCCACAAGGGGACATGTAAATCTCTTGATCAATCAACCGTCAACCAGATTGACAAAACTGCGATCGACGCACGACACTTCTGCAGTATACAGGATATCCGAACATTCCGAGGGGCCAACATTGACTCGGACCACTACCTCGTTGTAGCCAAGGTACGGCTACGGATATCCCGATCCAAGCCAAAACAAGGAAGTATTGTGAGAAGTTCCCACGTTAGACGGCTACAATCGACTGAGACTGCCCTGTCCTTTTCCGATCGAGTCTCTAATAACCCCTTAAGGAGTCCTATGCTGGCTGCATTAAGCATTGAAAACCATGCGGCAAGCGCACGCAGCGAAACAACAGGCATACAGGGAAACATCATGATGAGAATATGGAAAGACCACTTCTCCAAATTATATAACGGCGATGACGAACCGAATTCCGCTGTAAGGGAGAAAGAACGCGCTCAACAATTCCGCCTACCCGACCTCGAAGAAGTAAAGATAGCTATATCTAAACTGAAGTCGAACAATGCTGCTGGGGCTGACGGCATTACTGCCGAACTATTTAAAGCAGCAGCAGGTTGGGAGTATGCACCAACTCATCTGTAAAATATGGTCGATAACAGCATAGTCTGCCCGATACATAAAAAAGGAGACCCTAATTTGTACCAACTACAGAGGAATCAGTCTCCTTGGATATAAGATCATCTCTGCCGTATTATGTGCACGTCTGAAGCCGTTCGTCAACAACCTGATAGGTCCTTATCAGTGTGGCTTCAGACCAGGAAAGTCCACACTACGGCAGATCTTGGAAAAAACCCACGAACTTCAAACCGATACCCACCATCTCCTTATCGTATGACAACCTCTACAGAGCAATGTATAGTTTTGGCATCCCTGTCAAACTTTTCCGTTTGTGCAGAATGACGATGGGGAATCCACGCTGCTCTATCAAGGTCGGAGAAGATCTCACCCATGCATTTAATGTCAAAATAGGTTTTAGACTGTCATGCGACTTCTTCAACATCGTTCTGGAAAGAAGTGTGCAAAACTCAACCGTCGTTACTAGATGCACAATCTTCCAAAGGTTTATCCAATTGTTTGAATACGCAGATGATATCGACATAATTGGAAGATCGAAGCATGATGTCAGTGGAGCGTTTTTGAGCATTGCGACGGAAGCTAAGAAGATGGGTTTAGTGGTCAATGAGGGCAAGACCAAGTTTATGCTGTCATCAAAAAAGGACACCGAACAACGACGTCTTGGACAAAACGTCACCATGGACAACTATAACTTTGAGGTAGTTAAGGACTTTGTCTACCTAGGCACCGCTATAAACACATACAACGACACCAGCGCTGAAATCAAACGAAGAATAACTCTTGCAAATCTCTGCTTCTCTGGACTTAGAAGGCAATTGAGAAGTAAAGTCCTCTCTCGAGCATCTAAAATTACCATCTATAAGACACTCATCATCCCAGTTCTCATTTATGGCGCTGAGGCCTGGACCCTGTCAAAGAAAAATGAGAGCGTCTTAGGATGCCTCGAGGAAAAAATTTGTCGGGTGATTTTTTGGATCCGTGTGCATAGATGCAGAATTGAGGAGAAGATAAAAACACGAATTGTACAGCGACATTGACCTAGTTAACAGAATTGAAGTCCAACGGCTTAGGTAGCTAAGTCATGCAGAGCGAATGGAAACCAACGCTCCAGCCCGGAAGGTCTTCTAATCCAGTCCCGCGGGACGGCGCAGTAGAGAAAGACCGCGACGCAGGTGGGTGAAGACCCCAACCAACTTGGCCTGCGTAACTGGAGACAGCTAGTGACCGAGCTGGATGGAGACGCTTGTTGGTTGAGGCCCAGGTCCGCCCCGGGCTGTTGCGCCACCTGAAGTAAGTAAGGAATTTCAATAACTTGGCTTCACTTTTAAAAAGAAAAAACTGAGATCAACTAAGAACATTGGCTCTAAAAGGGCGCTGTTTATGAATCAACATTTTTTGATTAAATTTTATTATTTTTAAACACTCCTCATTCTTCTTAAACTGTTTGTGGTGACAAGATAGAACTGAAAATATATTTATTTAAGTATTTCTTTCAAAGATTTAACATTATAAGGTGTTCTATCTGGAGCTAAAATTGTTTTTCAATAAAATTAGAGCTTTGACTTAGGGTCATTTCAGCAATTATTGAATGGAAGACATCCTTACTTTTGAATGCGGAACATTTTATATTATATTGCAGTCTAAAGAATCGCTTTAAAAATGTATGTGCTTTTAAATTTCTTCACTCAGTTGCTTAAAGCTGCATACACTCAGACATAATAATTTGTGTACGAGTGTAGCGTCCACGCAATAATGGTCTGCATGCTCACAATTTAGAATTCACTTTTTTATGAACATCAAGTTAGAAATGACAAATTTCTCAAAGTTTTTCATTATTTATAAAAATGAAAATAAAAAGCATAAGGAAGAATTTTTTGGCATCAAACACATTACTCCACTTTTTGCTGACCTTCATAAAATCTATCGATTATTTTCATCTATGAATAACCATACGTGTCTCCTTTTGCTTCCTTTCATCTAATGAAAAAAATAAAAAAATATTTGCATAATGTTTACATATCAAAATTTTCAACTTCAAAAATATTCTTTTGTGTATGGGCAAGCTTCCAATTTTTGTTTTTCCCTACACTGTACTGTACAAAGCTTTTGTACTTCTCAGAGTTTTTCAATACGGAGCCAAGAATTTTAATTTAATAGACTATGCAAATTTTATAGTATAATTTATACAAGTTCAACAACTGCAACTGAACCAATATTGTAAATGTTAAGAGAGCCAATATAGAAATAAGGAGTGGGTTATATTGATCTTATTTTATGCATGTAGGTAATGTGTATGCCATGCATAAGTCGAAGGGTATTTCCGGTACGATTGCATAGGATTTATTTTTGTAAACATTGATGGTAGGACGCCCTCCTAGTATTCATCATACACTTATGTGATATGTGCAATATATGCATTTGTTTTGGAAAGATTATATTTCATTGAATTCCTCTAAGAACAACCCAAAATATGTTCCTGAGTTGAAGATTACATTACACGATGTGTTGTGTACGGAGATCGAGATTTATACCTTGCAGGTACCTTCAATACTTTTAAAATATTTGGCACATGACACTGAATTGGATTAGATAAAATATATTTGTATAACTTGCATAATGTCAAATTATTGGTTGCAATTTCATTTTAAAATACTTGATTTTGACATTTTTGAGATGAACAATAATCTATTTCGAAATTTCTTGATTGGTAAAATACTTTGTCAGGTTTTCTGGGCCTAGTGCTAACGGGTGAGTATGCTTTTCTTTCAACACGGTAAATATATGTATGAATAAATCCTTTCATTATTCTAAATTTTATTTTGGTACGGGACCAAAAATCACCCGAAGAATTTTTCTCTCGGAGCATCATAAGACGCTCTCATCTGTCTTTGACAGGGTCCAGGCCTCAGCGCCATAAATGAGAACCGAATGATAAGTGTCTTATAGATGGTGATTTTAGATGCTCGAGAGAGGACTTTCTCTTCCAATTATGTCAATAATTCACATAATACCGCAGAGAAGATCTTATATGCAATGTTAAGGAGACTGATGCCTCTGTAGTTGGCGTAATTTAGAAGGTCTCTTTTTTATGTATCGGGCAAACTATGCTGAGATTCCACTCGTCGGGCATGCTTTTTTCCGACCATATTTTGCAAATGAGTTGGTGCATGCCCCCTACCAAGGCATTGTCTGCTGTTTTAAATAGTTCGGCAGCGATGCCATCAGCTCCTGCAGCTTTGTTTGACTTAAGTTTAGATATAGCTATCTTCACTTCGTCGAGGTCGGATAGGCGGAATTATTGATCTGTGTCGCCTAGGTTGAGTGGTTCTATCTCCCTTACAGCGGAATTCGGCCCGTCATTGCCGTTATATAATTCGCAGAAGTGGTCTTTCCATAGATATTCTCAACATAGAGTGTGGTTCTACTACGATGTTCTCCTGATCGTCCTTACAGGCTTCGGTTCGTGGCTGGTACCCTTGGGAGGTTTTTTTTTAACTTTTGCCAAAATTTACGAACCTGATGTAACATCCCTCTATCTCCTTGATCACGTGCTTATCATGATCTCTTTTGTTCCATCTAAGAAGCTAGTGTTCCTCCCACCTCTTCTGCTCGTAGATCTTGCGAGCAGCTCTGGTCCTTATGTGCAGCTCCGATTAGTATGCCTGTTGTTTCACTGCGTGCGCTTGCCTGCATTCGTCGTCGCCCGTGTGAAACCTATCACTTTAAGGGCGACATCTCTGATTTCTGCAAGGCAATGTTTCCACTGGTTTTCAATGCATGATGCAGATAGCATAGGACCCCTTAAGAGGTTATTTGAGACTCGATTGGAAAAGGACATGGCAGTCTCTTGCGATTGTAGCCGTCTAACGTGGAAACTTCTCACAGTACTTCCTTGTTTTGGCTTGGACCATGATATCCGTAGCCGTACCTTATCTACAACTAGGTCCTAGTAAATGTTGAGCCCCTTGGAAAGTTGGGCCGTTGTGCCGTGCGTCGATTGCAATGTAGTCAATATGGTTGACAGTTATTTGATCAAGAGAGTTCCATGTCCCCTTCTGGATATTAAGATGTTTGAACTGCGTACTAGCTACCAGAAAATCTCGCCCCGCAGAGAAATTGTTCAGCCTGAATCGTTGTCGGGGGTGGTGTCGTGCATGCTGCATCTCCCCATTGTGCCACTAAAGATGTCTCCTCTTCCTAACTTGGCGTTGAAATCTCCCAAGAGAATTTTATATCATAGCCAAGGCACTGCTCATAAGTCTTGTCCAAGAGCTCGAAAAATATGTCTTTGGTGTCTTCATCTCTCTCCTCTGTTGTGGCATGCGCGCATATTAGGCTTATGTTGGCGAATTAAGCCTTGATGCGGATTGTCGTTATGCGCTCGCTCACACTGTTGAAACTCAAGACTTTTTGCCTGAATCTGGTTCCAACAACAAATCCACACCCAAAAAGACGCTATCTTTTTTGTCGGTAGCAGTCGCCGAAGTATACATCGCAGTCTTTTAGTTTGCGTCTGCCCGGTCCATCCCATCGCACTACTTGGATGGCGGTAATATCTGCTTGCCCAAGATTAGGACTTTTGCTAATTGTTTGGCTGAACGTGGACTGTTAATGGACCTAAAATTTCTTGTAAAGATCCGAAGTTCGTTGTCCATACTTCATTTGCTTGGGTTGCCAACAGTGTTGGTGCTTCGCAACTAAGGTATTTTGTACGTGGTCAGTAAGTCACCCCGACGGCACAACCCCCAACTTGAGGGCCAGATCTTTAGTATAGCTCCAAGGACGAGGAGCCAAATAAACCGCTCTTATAGGCATAGGCTTCGAATAAGTCGTAGAAGCTCTATAATGTGTTCGATTAGTAGTTCAACATTACTGGAACTGTAGACCTCACCGTTGATTCCACCCTGAGAATTTGTCCGCTGCCTTTGTTAGACTTCAGCTTAGTTAGGGCACTCTTTACTTCGTTTAAGTTAGGAAGACGGGATTGTTGGCTTTCCTCTGTGTTAAATGGATTATCCTGCCTTACAGGGAAATGGGGATCGTCGTCGCCATTATACAGTCTGCAGGATTGGTCCTTCCATACCCTCAGTATTGAGTATTTGTTCAAACAAATTTCGAATTTAATTTCTTCCTTTGAACCTCTCAACATTTTCGACCTCTCTTTCGCTCTCTGTTTCCTTCTAAGAAGGGTTGTAAAGAACTTATCAGGTACAAAAAGTAAGTTTCCGTTTCTATAAAGCCAACTGAAAAAATTGAAGCAAGCCAAAAAGGCCTTCAACGATTATATTCGACGGATCCAACTTATAGATGACCAACAATTGCAGAAAACAATATTACGATGTCCTAAAGGCAGTACAAATTGTTGGTCATTTATACAAAAACTAAAGGAATTTTTCCTCTTCCATGGTCGTTATAAACGACACCCCATTTGTATCATACTAACATAGCTCTTTTGGGGTAAGCTAATCTCTTTGCTAAGCAATTTGCCGCAAATTCAACGCTGTCAGTGAGGAGTGTTATGACTCCGCCTGTACTTGAGTGCGCTAGTTTGCGCTCATACTATTGCGAAAGTCCTAAAAGATATCAAGACAAAGAAATCAGTTCGTCCGGATGGTATCTCCGCTATCGCTCTGAGGAGATCTTTTTTAATGCTGGTAAAACCTCTGCGTAAATTTTTTCATCTGTCCCACTTCTCAGGTTTCGTTTCGAGTAAAAACAGTATTTGTCCAGCTCAACCAAAAAAAAAACAAATCCTCTTCAACTTCTGATTACCGAATGATTGTAAGATTATTGCATTATCATCATTTGATCATCATATCATTTGATAGGGTTTCCTCCTTTATTGGATTAGTTATTATTTTTCGGATCATTCAATACAAGTAGTTCTCGATAGGTTCAAGTCTAAGAATAACAAAAAGTCTAAGAACAACAAAAGCCCAACACTCTTTCTCAATTTTGTTAATGAACTCATGTCTGCAACTTCTACATTATTTCGGTAACTACAAAATATGATAAGTTCATTAAATTGCGATCTTAACAGCATTGCACAATTTGGAATAAGAAACCGAGTGGAATTGAATGCTTTGAAAACACAATACTGTCTTGTATCGTTACTTCGAAGTATGCCCCT